>NC_055970.1:1389121-1421621 GCF_018492685.1 Alosa sapidissima
AAGAAAGAGAGAGGTCCTCTGTATTTGGAAAAAATCTTTATTTGATTCATTTCCCTGCTGGGAGCGTTTGGGAGCAGAGCTTTGAGCTTTTGTTCCCCTACCCTACTCCCAGCTGGAGCACCGCCAGGTGTGAATGGGTTTTCTGTGTTTTGGTGTTGTGCATCTGTGTGCTACACAGGTGCTGGTTTAGCTGCCAAAATAGCACAATATCCTAATCCCAGACACACTTCTGACACATGCTTGAACGCAAGAAATTAAACCATGAATAAAACATGATACATTTTGCTTACTTTTTTAGTGATTCAAGTATTCCGCAAGCTAATCTGTGTGATTCAAGCATAGCAAAAATGATCAAAGACGAGCAAGCAGACTGTAACTTTTGAACTGCGGCAGTGGTATTGATTTGTCATTTTTATGACTTGGCTTAATCAAAACTCCAGGCCCGCAGCCCGCAATCGATGCCATCGGTGGGCTAGAAGCGAGAGAAAAAACAAGAAAATCCCCCTGGCCACTGAGGTGGCTTAGGTCTGAGATATAAGACTGTGGCTTTGGTGAGATTGGAGTCTGTTTATCTATTTTTAGTGACAGGCTAAGGACTGTGGTGGGAAAAAAATCAGTTTTCGTCCCTTATGACAAAACAATAAATCTAGTCTTTTCAGCTGTTTAAGAGCAGGAGGTCAAAAAAAGCTGTAATCTCGACAAAAGTTAGTGTGCGTGCGTGTGTGTGTGTCTCTCCGTGTGTGAAAGGGAGTGTGAAAGAGAGAGAGAGAGTGATAAAGAGAGATAGAGATGTCATTCTTAGTGCCCAAAGTTTTTTTTTTTCTCCTTTTGGCCTTGTGTCAGTGCTGATTCCATGGCCCACTCTTTGGCCAAAACTATTTAGAGATAATCAGGCTCATCTGCACATGAAGGGCAGACAGCACCAATGAATGCCACCCGAGCGCTGATTTATTTGACCCCAGAGGCCCGGGGCAAAGGTCGCCTCTTAGAGGGTGGGTCCTGTGCGAATGTTGATATTAGCCCCTGACTCCCTGGCTGTTCACGGCACACAGTCCTCCCTTTACCACACACACACACACAGACACACAGACACACACACACACACACACACACACACACACACACACACATCTCTGACATCTCTTTTCACATCATGGACAAGTGGCAGATTAATCGCTACTGACCGCACTCTTGGTCGGTGGACTGCTGCTGAAAGTATTAGTGTGCAGATGGCACTAGTGTCCTGCACATATAGCCACCCAAGGGTGTGAGCTCCACACGACTAGCCAGAGCAACTGCATTTCCCTGATAGTTGTTGTTGTGTCTACTTTTATGTCATCATTCTTTTGTTTATTTTTGTTTATTTTTTAACACTGCTGTGGGGGTAGCATTTAAGTGAGACTCCTTTCTTGATTTCTTAAGCGATTGCAGGGATGGAAATGGATCTGATGAAGGCAAAAGCACAGACTGATGTAGGGCCCAAGCTCTCTACACCAGGGTCATCACTGATGTCCGTGATAGCTCACATATTCCCTTTGTTTTCTTCTTATCCTTTCCCCCCCACACACACTTGGTTTGTTTTTTACTACCCAGCTGAAAGCCACAGTTCTAATTTTCTACAGTGTAATCATACATAGTCTATGTCAGAGCACAAATCCCTCTTATATCACAAGATTTTTCCCTTTTAAAATACACACACACACACACACACACACCAAAGAAAGATGAGGTGGGACGGGAGCTGGAGTGATTATTCGAGAAGGTGAAAAAAAGAGTCAGGAAGAGTCAGGATTTATTAATAAATAAATAAATAAATAAATAAATAAATAAATAAATACATACATACATACATACATAAATGTTCTTCCTTAAAATACAGGGGTCATAAGTTTTGGCACCCCTATGTTAAATTCCGATAGAGGCAGGCAAGATTTTTATTTTTGAAAGTCCAGTTATTTCATGGATCTAGGATACTATGCATCATGATAAAGTTCCCTTGGCCTTTGGAATTAAAATAGCCCCACATCATCACATACCCTTCACCATACCTAAAGATTGGCATGGTTTTTATTTTTATGCTCATTGAGCTTAATGCAAATCAAACCAGCTAATAGGCTAACAGAAATAAAACTATGCCATTACTTATGACCCCTGTATTTTAAGGAAGAACATTTATGATACATTATTCATTCACAAAGAAAATTGGTGTCCTTAAAGGTTGGATATTTCCTAATTTTTCTACTTGATATTCCTCTTTTTAGTCAACTTTAGCAGAGCCAATAATTCTGGAGGCTACTGTATAATTATAATCCTCACAATGGTGGTAAAATATGATTTGTGATAATTCATCAACAGCAGATGAGCACTGAACTGTCAACTTTGTATTGTTGACATGACACCATGTTGTAATCAATCACAGAAGGCTTTTAATTGATCTTTTTTTGACGGTAGGTTTGCCTAATGGGGGAAAAAATCCATTTTGCAAAAAGAATAGTTTTAGGTCAACATTCATTTCCCTAAAATACTTTTCAAGGTTTACTGCTGTACAATGCCAGCAGAGTCCCTGCAAGCTTGGATCCATACTCTGCAAAGGTCTGCTGGCATTTAAAATAAAGTCCATTTCCATGAGGACCAAGTAGCACAAATATGAAGTTGAATGCAATGTTGCTACCTTTGAGCTCTAGTAAATTACAAGAGTGACAAGAGTGTCTGAGAGTACCAACCAACTAGCCAGTGCCTCAGCTAAGCCTCAGCTGAGCTCGTTCTGCTTCTCACGGGTGGCCTTGGCTTGTTCCAGCCAACAATGACATCACCAGCAGGTACAGTAGCATGCTAGAGGAGGCGTGTGCCTTTGCCGTGCACAAAAGCAGTCACCATTCTGCTGTGCACCATTCTGCTGTGCACCATTCTGCTATGCACCATTCTGCTGTGCACCATTCTGCTGTGCACCATTCTGCTATGCACCATTCTGCTGTGCACCATTCTGCTGTGCACCATTCTGCTATGCACCATTCTGCTGTGCACCATGCGTAGGGGAGCATCATGTCTGCCTTTTCGTCTCTGTATTTTTCCACATAGATTTCTAGACTTAACATAGAAAAATCACCATTTGAAGAGATTTCCATACACACTGCACTGCGAGGGTGCCATTTTACAGAACGGGAGACTCTGAATGTGTGAGTCCATTAAAGCAGGAGGTTCAGTGCACGCGGCGGCCAGCGGCGGCGGCTAGCGGCAGCGGCCAGCGGCAGCGGCGGGCATCTCATGTGGACTCCGCCTGACTACGGCTCGCCAAAGGGGAGTCACACTAAAGGCCTGTAAAGGTCAAGGAATTAAATGTTATGGACAGGCCACCTGAAAATTATCTCTGCTGACACACACACACACACACACACACACACACACACACACGTACGCACAAACATACCCACACCCACACACCCACACACACACACACACACACACACACATGCTCATATTTACATGAACTGGCTGAGGCACCAACAAACCCTCCCACACACCCACACTCTTTCTCTCTGTCATACACATATTACACACACACACATGCATACCCACAGACACACTCACACACAAACACACAGTTGCATAAACTCTCACACTCACACACATGAATGTATTTGATACATCAAAATGGCCCTTTGAGGCAGCCAGGGGGGAGTTAGCCGATCTGACCGCTCATTCTTCATGTGGATGAAGGCCATCCTCTGGCCAGGGAGATGCTTTCATGAGGCTGATCCAGGGCAGATGGCTGCGCGCAGGGGGAGTGGGAAGGCTGTGGCGTGCCGTCGAGCAAAGCCGCTGAATGACAAACTGACTTTGGGTCCATGTAGGGTACAAGAAACACTCGCCAAAAAACCCAGTCGCTGTGTGTGTGTGTGTGTGTGTGTGTGTGTGTGTTACTCTCTCTCACTCACAGTGTGTGTGTGTGTGTGTGTGTGTTTTACTCTCTCTCACTCACAGTGTGTGTGTGTTTTTTTTACTCTCTCTCACTCACAGTGTGTGTGTGTGTGTGTGTGGGTGTGTTTGTGTAGGTATGAGTGTGTGTGGGTGTGTGTGGGTGTGTGGTTGTGTGTGTGTGTGTGCATATGGGTGTCTATGTCTATGTCTGTATGTGTGTGTATGTACATCTGTGTGTGTATGTGTACGCATGTGTACGTGTGTGTGTCTGTCTGATGCATGTTTCTAATCACTCAGCTGATGAAGTCGGCCGGTCCCCCGTTGCCGGCGTGTGCTGCAAATCTCCAGAACTGTGAAGGGTAATTAACACGAGCGTCCTAAAGCTTGGCAGAGCAAGACAGCACAAGTTATCCCTTGATTACCATGAGAGGGACTTGGAAATCTGGCTATTGGCAAAAAAGCATGTCATCTTTTTTTCCCCCCCATCAAGGAAAAAAAAATGGCAGAAAACTAACTGAGGCAACAGAGAGGACTGCGGGGGGGAAAAAGAAAGAAAAACAAAATGTCCCCCAAAACAACATCATCACATCACATCTCATCAGCACTGCTCACTCCTTCTCTATGCCATCTCAGCCTGGCTCCTCAGTCCCATTCAAAACAAGGGCAGTGCTGCGACTGAAGCCCAATAAGCTGCCCGGGTCATGCCCCATGTGCTGCGACTGAAGCCCAATAAGCTGCCCGGGTTATGCCCATGTGCTGCGACTGAAGCCCAATCAGCTGCCCGGGTCATGCCCCATGTGCTGCGACTGAAGCCCAATAAGCTGCCCGGGTTATGCCCATGTGCTGCGACTGAAGCCCAATCAGCTGCCCGGGTCATGCCCCATGTGCTGCGACTGAAGCCCAATAAGCACGGCAGCACGGCTGCCCGGGTCTTGCCCCTGTGCCAGTCCACGTGCAGGAGCGCGGGCAGAGAGGGCAAGCGGAGAGATTGTCTGATGTCGGTGGCGGGTGGCGGGTGGCGGGTGGCGGGTGACAGCAGGGCTCAGATTGGGCCTGCGTACCGGGTGAATATACAGGGCACAGCTGGGCATCGCGCATGCGTACCGGGTGAATATACAGGGCACAGCTGGGCATCGCGCATGCGTACCGGGTGAATATACAGGGCACAGCTGGGCATCGCGCATGCGTACCGGGTGAATATACAGGGCACAGCTGGGCATCGCGCATGCTTACCGGGTGAATATACAGGGCACAGCTGGGCATCGCGCATGTGTACCGGGTGAATATACAGGGCACAGCTGGGCATCGCGCATGCTTACCGGGTGAATATACAGGGCACAGCTGGGCATCGCGCATGTGTACCGGGTGAATATACAGGGCACAGCTGGGCATCGCGCATGCCAAGGCTTCTATCATGTGACTAACATGATGATAGCAGGGGGGAAGGGGGGAATGAGAGAGAGAGAGAGAGTGAGAGTGAGAGAGAGAGATAGAGAGAGAGAGAGAGAGTGAGGGGAAAATATGAAATAGAGAGAGAAAGAGAGAGGGAGATAAATGCGTATGGAGAAAACAGAGTGATGTGAGGAAGAGATTTAGGGTAGAGAGAGGGAGGAAACTGAGAGAGCAAAGAAGGACGGGGCATGCAGAAGCTGAGAGAATGGAAAGTATATATGGTGGTGGAGTGTGTGAAGAAATGAAATCAAATAGAGTTAGATCTAAGTTTTCAGACTTTGTTCTACCTACCAGAACATTCTTCCACAACTGCAAGAAGTTCTCATACCTCCGACAACAACAAAAAAGCTTCCAAAAAAGATTGTTTTGTTTTGCTAGACAATCTCTTTCTTATAACCAGGATGAGCAAACCAAGGGGCTCAGTTTCAAAGCGTGATCATTTCAGACAGAGGACTAAATAGGTCTGTCTGTCTCTGTGTCTGAAGCACACATACTCTGTGACTTTTCAAATAGGCTTTACATTATTCATCATCAGTAGGCAATTAGGACATTTTTGGGGTGATTCCTGCGCTGAATGACAATGAGTCCTTCTGCTCTGATTGCACTGGATGGAGCCGAGATAGTCTCACTCAAGTGACACCGCATCTTTCAAAACCAGGCCATGTTGTTGCCGTTCAGCAGAAATTGAAATGCAAATATGGAGCCATGGCAGACACGGGGCTTCATAAAATGTGCCAACATCCATCACATGATCAGAGTAGGGGGAAATCCATGTGATAAAGAACGAGAAAGATGGAGATTTGCCCCTCGGATATCTGTGCGCCTTCATGTGGTCCTTCTCACCACTGGCAGCTCCAAGTGAGCCAAACTCCAAGTGAGCCCCTCACACAAGACGAGACACGGGAGAACAAACCGAATAAATAAGCGCTTGCAAACAACACCGGATCCCGCGCGGCACACACCGCTCGTGCAAACACTAATAACTGAGAGAGGCATAAGCGCCAGGTAAACCTACTGCTCTGTGGATAAGCACGTTTATATACTCAAAACAATCCCATGCTGGGTTAACCCTTTCAGCACTCCACAGGCACAGTGTTCAACACGTGAAATAAAAGGTCAGTTTCCGTGATGAAACAAAAAGAAGCAGTCAAATGATACATGACACAAGAAGCTTTAATAAATGTAGTGTTTCCCCGACCAGCTTTGCGGGAGGAGGCAGACAGCCCTAACAGGTTGGCAATGGTCCAGTATCAGCAGCAGATCAGCTTAGCATCAATCGGCAACAGACAACGCCACCATGGTAGCACGGAACACAAAAAAGAAGGTCAACGCCAGGAAGGGAGCCTATCAAAACGTCGACTTTGACGAGCGCCACTGAGCTGACCGGTCGCAGGCGGCAGGGCTGGGATGATGGACGCGGCTCGTCTTTGCCTGTCCTTCATCCTACAGAGTCATTGTGTGTTTGATAAGAGGAAATTAGATTATTCAAGTCCTAATTCCCCCCCCCCACCCCATTCTCTTTTTACATTGTCTCTCTGCTGACAGATTGGACACTTGAGGGGGATAACAGCACATGGCAAGGCCTCCTGGCAGCACACAATGGCTCTCGTCATTTGCAGATTTCCCCATTTCCTTTCATTCCCTTTCTTTCCCTCTGAAGCCCCCACACACTTTTTGTCCAAGCCATTGTAGTATCTACAAACATGCACTGGTACTTGTGTGTGTGTGTGCGTGTGTGTGTGTGTGTGTGTGTGTGTGTGTGTGTGTGTGTGTGTGTGTGTGTGTGTGTGTGTGCGTGATGAGTGAATGTGCAAGTGTAATAAAGGCTTCCTGAGTGTGATTGCACAGGTAATACATTTACAAGTGGCTGGTGGGAGAATTATGCTCACCATAGAGGAGTATACCCAATATCCTCTGTATCAGACCGTTGGCATTCTGGACAGCCTCTCCTCGTTCACACACAGCGTGGTATTCATGGTTAAGTTCTTGAGTGTGTACTCCATAGATTTCGAGTCTTGTCTGCAGACCAGACTGTCTGGCGTTTTTCATGTAAAAGGTCACCAACTCTCCCCTACAGTATCTTCCCCCCCCAAACCTCATCATCAGTAGCCGCTCAGCTCACACCCAAAATGAAATCACTTCACTCACCCAGTGCACTTGACTGCAATTTGTTTTTAAGGGGAGTTGTTTTTTTTTCCTTTTCTTTCTATTTTTTCCCTCCGAGTGCATCATATTACCTGAGCACCAAACTTGCAATTGAGGGAAATTCAATATGCTTTCAATTTGCTTTTAGCCCTATAAATAAGAGTGTCAGCTCATGTAACAATGTACACCCGATTAAAAAAAAAACAATGTTCGGCGCAGGATGTGGAAAAAAAATAGAATAAGCATCAAATTATCTCAGCCCCCAATATCTGTACCCTAATTTTATAAATCTGTGTGTTTTTCATTTTCTATGCATTTTCGCCTTCAAAATCTAACTACAAGTGATTATGATTCACTCCAGTGCTTTCTAATAGGATTTTGTACGCTGAATATCTGATTGCATCAATATATTTCCTGAGATCTCCTAAAAAACAAGGGTCTTGAGAACAAGCTGAGAAGATTATGCAGCGCTATTAAACCACTACTGTGACTGTGTGTGCGTGTGTGTGTGTGTGTGTGTGAGAGAGAGAGAGAGAGAGAGAGAGAGAGAGAGAGAGAGAGAGAGAGAGAGAGAGAGAGAGGGAGCCTGTTATTGATGTCCTGTTTGTTCAGGAAGAGAGAACTTGGGTGAAATAAACAGTGATGGGAAGCTAAGGGGCAGCAGCGGCCTGTTCCAGCGATAGAGACCCAGATAAATCATGCATTTAGATGAGTCCGCAGATAATCAGGGGACGTCTGAAGATCCTAACCTCCATTAAGCAAAAACCACAGCTTATAATGAGATAAGCCCCTAGTTAATCTGGTTGTCTTTAGCTTCCTGATCTTTGGCATGGGTTATCAAAGGCCAATATTTAGCTACCATTGCATGTTTGCATCCCAAAAACAGCTTTGAGTACATATAATATGGATCTTCCATGAAGCCAAATCTGGCAGTGAAGACCATCTCTCCCCAAAAGATAAGATAATCTGCTTCTGTTTAAGATAAGGAAGCACCATTTCTTTACTAGCACTTTATTGTCATTCGTAAGTGACCTATAGCAGCTAGCGTTTTCTTTCATTCCTTTGAATAGACAAAAAAGAGAAAAAGTTGAAGAGGGCAGCGGTAGCATAGCGCTACCGTGTCTGCTGCTGCCGCTACCGCTGAATCGTTATCTTGATAAGAGAAGGCCCCGAGCTGCATTTGTTGCGACAGCATCCAATGAATATCAAGTGACATGAGTCAGAGACTTTCCTGTGTGTGTGTGTGTGTGTGTGTGTGTGTGTGCGTGTGTGTGTGTGTGTGTGTGCGTGTGTCTGTGTGTGTGTGTGTGTGTGTGTGTGCATGAGATTAGGGGATGAGATGAAGAGGGGGTTAATCTTTCCATCAGAGGCACCCTCTCATTTTAAACGCCCATTACTTCACAAGCAGACTGACCACAGTTGTAGCAGTGTGTGTGTGAGAGTACGTGTATATATGTGTGTGTGTGTGTGTGTGTGTGTGTGTGTGTGTGTGTGTGTGTGTGTGTGTGTGTGTTGGAGATGGTTGGGGTGTGACACACAATCTTCGCTTCTTGCCAAATAAAAAAAAAACGAAAGGAAAAAAACTCCTGCAACCTACTTTGGTGAATACTAAAACCTTAGCTGGCTCCGTTTGAGAGCTCCTGATTCATTCGCCGTGATCAGTGTGCTGTGCGATCTGCCGTGGCAATGAGATCTCTCCACAGCCAAAAGGAGGGGAGGAGAGGGGGAGAGGAGGAGGAGGAACAAAAATCAATAACCTTGAATCATCGATAAATAACGCTTTGACCGCGGGTTTATTTACAGGTGTTAAGAGTCATTGGTGAGGACAGACTTGGCTCTTGCTGATGCTGGCGCCAATAGTGGGTGTGTGGGTGCGGGGGGGCGGGGGGGGGGGGGGGGGTGGTGTAGGGCGCAGGCAAAAGCGCAAAGCTTTCTAAACGGACAATTTGTTTCCCTCTCTCTTTCCTTCTCTTCTCTATCTCTCCGCTCCTCCACTCTTCCTGCTCTCTTTTCCTGCCTTCTCTATCTCACCCTCTCACCAACCACGTGCTAATCAGACACACTCCATGGTCATTTATCAAGCTGAGGGGGCACTCTACACAACCACACCTCCACACACACACACATACACACACACACACCATGTTTGGGCCCATTTACGGAGAGGGGACTGGGAAGATGTAACTCTCGTGTCGCACGCACCACCCCCGTGCTAATGACTAAATCTGTCATTTTCAGCGTTATAGGGATTCCGGAATTCGTGGCCTACAACTCCATCATGGCTGATTAGTTCCACAGCCAGATCTCACTTTCAGCCTCCCCTCAGTCCAAACTACTTCCTCTCTTTCACTCATTCTTTCTCTCTGTCCCTCTCTTCCCTCTCCTCCCCTCTCCTCTTGTCACTCTTCCTCCCATTTATCTCTCTCTCTCTCTCTCTCTCTCTTTCTCTCTCTGTCTCTCCTCTCCTCAAAGCTGTGTCTGCCCAGGATTACTGCCTCAACTACAATGTGAAATAATTCATACGCTAAGAAAGAGGGAGTTTTGCCCTCTGCCGCCACCCCCTCCTCCTCTTTAAATAATGCAGCACTCAATCATTTCCATTGGGCAGAACTCGGCCCCCCGACCTTGGATACATCACACTCAAACAGCCACAGTCCCAGGCTGCCTGTCGCACATTTCAACAACGCTAAAACTATGTGCAGTGATGAATTTTTTTTTTTTTTAAAAATGACATATAGTGGCACAGACGATGACAGGGGTGAAAATCCTGATGAAGTGACGTAACAGTCTTCACCAAAGTGGGGTAAACTGTGACACCCAAAGACTCGTGACCTTTCCCTAATCTGGATAAAAGCATGATATGTTGAATCAATAATGCATTATTACAATCATGCATTACAGTGTTTGGATTGGAAAAAGCCTGGAGCCTCTGGCTTTGTCCATTAAAAGTAATGAGGCCACACGGGCATGCCAAATGTGTGAGCGGGAGAGAGTGAGGATAGAGATGAGGAGAGAGGACCCAGCAGAAAGTTCAAAGCAGCATTTGTTCAGTTCAATACGCCGAATAGATTGGAGCCAGAAATTGCACACATTTGTTGCAGTGCAGAGCCTCCTTTGGAAAATCAGTCATTAAAAAGAGGTGGCCTGGAAAAAAAATAGGGGGTAATGGAATCAATTATTCACTTATCCTGTGGCTTTTGCAGACACGAACACATTACAGTCCAATGCTAAACTTACTGACACACAGATGTAGAACAGTTTATCTCTGGTGTCATACTTTCTCACACCCATTGGCAAACATATACCCCCATATGCCCCCACACCACACACACACAAACACACACACACACACACACACACACACACACACACACACACACACACACACACGCATTCATACACCCAAGAAACAACAAAAATAACAACATCAACCCAACAAGCCATATCTAAGATATGACAGAGGAATGTATTTCTAGTGAAATTCCTTTTTTCTTTCTCCCTCTCCTCCTCTAGGCTAAATTCCTGGAACTTAGGCTAGTCATTGTGTGTTATTGTTAGCCTGAGACCACGTACGATTAATTTCTCTGCCAAATGAACTGTCCAGCCTGCTTTGGCATCGGTGGCAGGAGGCTTGATGGAGTGGCAGTATAAATGGTTTATATCATAGCTTTTGTCAAGCTCCCCTTTTTTCCCCCGCCGGCCCTCTTGTGTGGTAATTGAAAAGCGCAAGAGGGCGGTGAGGTGAGGTGGTGGCGGCAGCCTCGATGGCTTTGCAGGCCTGGGTGACTGGATGACTGGCCGGCTAGATGGCTGGCTGGATGGCTGGGTGGCTGGGTTCGGCCGGAGCGTACAGATGACCTAGACTGGAGGAGCAGAGAAAATGGACCCTGAGCAAAAATACCCCCCCTTGGATGACTCTGACGCTCTAATGTCAAGTCATTACCAGGCTGGGAGTCTTGAGAGAGAGAAAGGAGGGGGGGGGAGCTGCACTCTCCCTGGGGCAGAGGCCAGAGCGCGGCAGGAGCGCGGCAGGAGCGTGGCAGGAGCGCGGTGCGCAGAGTGAGCGGGCGGGTTAATTGCAGCAAAAGGAGCAGGGGGGGCACGCTGAGGGGGGGGGGCACACTGAGGGGGGGGCGTACGCTGAGGGGGGGGGGGGCACGCTGAGGGGGGGGCCGCTGAAGAAGCATCAAAAAAAGCAAGAAGGAATAAAAGAAAAAAGGGCTGACGACTGAGTGGTTCCGGGTTGCCATGGGAGATATTGAGGTCATGGAGGAGCGGTTTAGTGCCGGTGTCGTGTGTGAATGAATCTGTTTAGGAATCTCACTCAGGGTTGGGGGGGGGGGGGGGGGGAGGTTTATGGAAGTGAGGGGATTGAAATAGAGGGGTTGAAGGTGACAGTGGTAGTCCTAAATGGTTTGAGCAGGCCTTTAGAGTTCCGTGAGTCATGCTGCTTTCTTCTGTCCCACTTTTTCTCTCTCTCTCTCTCTCAATCCCTCTCTCACACAGTCATTGACACCCACGCATACAAATAAACAAACACCAGAAAGACAGACACACACACACACACACACAGACTTTAGTAGGTACACACCACCTGTGCAGAGAAACGTGTAAAACCCTAAGCAAAGTCTGAGAATTTCAAACTAGAAAGAAAGAAAAGAAGAGAAGAGTCTGAAGCAGTAATGATGCATCATGCAGATCAGTGGTCTGCAACTACAGGGACAGACCTGTGCATGCATATCAGTGGTCTGCAACTACAGGGACAGACCTGTGCATGCATATCAGTGGTCTGCAACTACAGGGACAGACCTGTGCATTCCAAATGGCCTCGTGCAGTTCTCCATTCACCACTGTTACCACAGCTCATCATTCACAGCACACACCACTGGGAACAAAGCACGCAACAGGGCAGGCACGCATCGGCCAGATCATGATCTTGTCTTTTTTTGTATGATGTAAGCCTGAATTGACTGTCCAGTTGCCATTTCCATGGCAACCCGCTAAGCCACAAATGGGAGATGAGAGACGATAAGAAGCTGAACGCCTCCAAGGACGCGGACGCGCCGGAGCCTTCACACCGGTTCAGCTCTGACCCCAACCTGCCTTCACAGAACACTTAACCGCTGCACAGATTGCTCTGATCCGACTCCCTTTGTAAACCATTAGTGGTAACAAGTCTGGCAATGCCCTTGTGTCAGTCTATTGAATCTTTTCTCTGAGCCTATTCTTTAACACTTTTTCATTTGTCAGCACCAGACTCAGATACAAAATTACACGCTAGGAATCAAAATCCCAAGTCTTCAAAATGCTCAAATTCTCTGGCTGCTGTGATATCAATCCATTTGTTTTTTTGTTTTTTATTTATGTATTTATGTTTTAATGTGAGGACTCTTAGCATGCATCTAGTAGAGCAACAACACACAGAGAGAGGTACACACCAGCGCGGAGCGGAGCTCAGGGAAACCTGGAGCTGATGCCACCGTAAGCCCCCTCATGTCCCACTAGCAGCCCCCGTTGGCATCTCAGATGTGTGCTTCTCGTGGTGAGCCTCTCACATGGCTGCAGCTGCCTGGAAGGCTCCTCAAGCATCTCGGCCAACAAAGCTGAGTGCACTACCGCTAGGCACACACAAATAATGAAAGTGAATGGGAGACTCTGCAGGGGGGGCAGCGCTGTGTGTGTGTGTGTGTGTGTGTGTGTGTGTGTGTGTCTTTGGGGTGAGGGGGTGGACTGATGGGAACTGGCCGTTTTGCCTGCGCATGAAAAGACAGCCATTTTACATCACAGAGAACAGCAGCCAGGTTGTTTGGTGTGTGTTTGGTGGTGGTGGTGGTGGTGGGGTGTGGGTGGTCTGTTGGGACCTGAGAGGGTGTGTTACGAGCGCAAGGGATAGGGTGATGTGGGGGGGGGGGGTCTGGTTTGAGTAGGGGTGATGTGGGGGGGGGGTTGAGTAGGGGTCAGAGGAGATAGGAGCAGCAGGAGCTGATCCCCCCATTACGAGTTCCCCGGTTACGACGCCTGTCTGACTGTCATGTTAATGAACGTCCCCTTGCTCTCTGTCTAGGGCCTGTGTCCTTGTTGCCGTGACAGGTGCTGTTCAGCCCACCGATGTTTCCACTGAACAGGCCATTACAGGCCTTCCTGCGTCAGTTGTGGTGCTAATGTCTAACAGGCTAATTAGAAAGGGAAACGCCTGCCCCCCATAACAAGACATCTACTAGCGTGCCACCCACGAAGACAGACTCGTATACAGTAGAGGGCTGGTTCTGCCTAATAGCAAGAGTCATTCCAGTAATGGTGGAATTGTATTGCCCGCTGTTTTTAAATCAAAACAATTAAACATTTAGGACTAAAAGCACGCTCGTGGCCCACAACTATTTACAACCGGACGTGTTCAACAGAGAGAGAGAGAGAGAGAGAGAGAGAGAGAGAGAGAGAGAGAGAGAGAGAGAGAGAGAGAGGGAAAAGGGCCAAAAATGAAATCCCTGAACGAGCAGAATTTACAGAGGGTGTGAAATTAACTGGAACCTGGCTTCAAACCAATCCAGCAAAGTCTAAAAATGCCTTAATGCACTTTCCAAGTGGTCGGAGAGAATGAGTGAGTTAGAGAGAGGGAGAGAAAGAGCAAGAGTGAGGGAGAGAGTAGGAGGGAGAGGTAGAGAGGGGGAAATTACCCCACAGGCTCCGCAGATATGGAAAAGCCATCTCATCTTAGACAAACAGCCCTGTAGCTAAAAATCAAAATGGCTTCTGTGCAGTGACTGTACTGTCTCCATGCCTGCTGCAGAGAAAGTCAAGAAGTCAAGCCCCCTCCTGTTGAAAGTGTGTGGCAGCATGAATACACACACACAGACACACACACACACACAGCTCTGGAAAAAATGAAGAGAGTTGGCAGTCATATTACAAATCAAGAGAGCACTGAAAATTTGAATATGACCATCAACTCATTCGAGTGTCACTCAGCAACCGTAGGATGACATCAGAAAAATGTGCAGTGGTCTCTTATTTTTTTCCAGAGTTGTACAGTATATACTAGGATAAGAACTAGCATAGAACTAGTATTACTCCAGACACAATGAGTGTCACCTCGTCTGAAATCAGAGTGAACACACTGGCCGCATTCCTCTGAGGCTAATTTTGGCTGTGACCACTAAGTGAGCACACCATGATAAAGTTTGACATCAGCACATCTTAAACCAGGGGACCCATGGTAGGTGCATAGAGGGAAAGCACATCTTAAACCAGGGGACCCATGGTAGGTGCATAGAGGAAAAGCACATCTTAAACCAGGGGACCCATGGTAGGTGCATAGAGGAAAAGCACGTACTCAGAGAAACGTTCCGTCTCTCTCACTCAAAGCTTTGGTTTGTGGGAAAAAAGCAAGACAAGCAGCATCTGCTGACTAGCACGGGCTTGATGCAACACAAGGTGACAGCACCCTTTATACACTCCATATTGGTATCCAATCTTGAAGGTGTAAGGGGGTTTGTGTGTGTGTGTGTGTGTGTGTGTGTGTGTGTGTGTGTGTGAGTGTGTGTGTGTGTGTGTGTTGGGCTGGGGGGGTATAAACCCGGACACTGGTCGAGGGTGGCCTGGGGGTTTGAATCTGCCATTGTCAATGTCTGATAAAGAGATTAAGGCCCTGTGAAAAGAGGAGGGGCCAAATCGGCCAGCATCTGAGATTCCAGGCTAAAAAGGGTCATTGTGTCTCTGGTACACATCCTGTTTTCTCCCAGACACTTGACAACGAAAACAGCGCACAACAGAATTCCTGTGTCAAACAAAACACTCCTTGTGCTCCCCAAAGGTTTATCTCCCTCATTTACAAATGCATGCCTTTGTGACCGCACGGATCCCTATTAGCAAAACTACTAGAGGCAGAACTAAATAAATTATTCAGCGATTTCCCGGCATTTTTTGATGGTCTTTGGGAGAAAAAGCGAGGACAAAAAAGTCCCTGGCAGCATTATCGAATGACTGAATACTCTTTTTTGGGAAATAAGTCAATTAGAAAAAATGTGCAGTGAAACCATGTGCTAGCAGATTTTTCCTTCCCAGCCTTTGTGTGCCGTTCCCTTTGACAGTCTTCTGTGGTTACAATCTGCACGTCAAAGAGAGAGAATCCATTTGAGTAGGCCACCAGATGTTCTAATGCAATGGCGTTCACACACATACAAACTCACACACACACACTTGCTCACACCCACGCATAGAAATAAACAAACACAGCCAGAAAGACACACACACACACACACACACACACACACACACACACACACACACACACACACACACACACACAAAGGCTTCTCTGGCTTGTTTTCTTTCTTTCCTTCTTTCTCTTTTACAGTCTATTCACTGTTATTGATTTTCACCCACACTTTTCCAATTCAGGAAATGAGTCCTTTTAAATGCATACCACTCCCCACACATATTACAATATATATTTACATTTCAATGCAATCAAGTTAGTCACCTGTTCCAAATTGTAAATACTGATGAAAAAACAAGAGTGAAACAAAGACAGAAGGTCATTTGCATATGCATTCATGCCAGTCTCATCGTGACGGGGTGGGAAGGATCATGTTGCACATAACGGATTCCTATTTGCCACATTTTGTAGTCCTGCACAACCTGCAGCTTATCGAGCCTTGACCGTTATTTTTGTTTTATAATTCATGTGAGACGGCGTCCCTGCCTGGAGACATGCACACGGACCTCGGAGAGATCACTCAGACAAGGTTCTGAATAGCAAAAAAAACAGGCCAAAAAGGAGAGGATTTTATCGGTGGAAGGGCAGGCAGTGGCTATGGCACCATTACAGCTGATTCACCACATTTATGGGGCATTTCCTCCGACACGCTCACTTATCACACATGGTCATGAACTATGGATACATCTTCACAACAAACCCCGTAAAAAAGGACAAAAAAACACCTGCACCTGGAAATAGAACCAGTAGTCTTATCTCCTAAGCCTTCCCTGCTTGTCCCGCAAAAGGGCTTATATTATTTTCTCCATTTTGCTTGCTGTATTCAGATAGAAAGACTGGGTCGGCCCTTATCACCCGCAAATGGCCAAGTCAACAGCCATCTTTAATTAAATGATACATCTCAGAGACATGTGACCAAGAATCAACCATCATGTGATCCCATTTAAAGCGAGAAATAGCCATGAGATCGGGGCTGGGCAGTTGGCTACGCCTGGGCAGCCACGTCCCTCTGGCTCTGTCGCTAAAGCAGGCTGATAAACATGTGCAGTGGGAGCCGTCAGCAGCCACTGGGATGGCGACATGCGGGGCTCGTTCACCCTTTGAAAAGATGTTGACACCCTGCTGAGATGGCGTGAGCGCTTTCCCTCACTTCTGGGTGACTTCTGGGTGACTGCCTTAATGCCGAGGCTCCCGCTATGCTGTCAGCATCCTGAACTCCCATCATCAAAACCACCGCGCTTAGTCACTAGATTGCTACACTCATCTTGCATGGCACCATCAAGTGCATTTTCTTCCCCTCTGCCCCCCTTTCTCTCTCTCTCTCTATCTCTCTCTCCCTCCCTCTCCTTTCCTCTCCCTCAATTTCATTCTCTCTCTCTCTCTCTCACTTTCTAATCTTGTGGTTGGAGATGGAGAGAGCTCAAGACAGACAGGGTGAGAAGAGACAGATGAGGTGCTAACTAGACATGAAAGAAGAAGCGCTGGTGGCCTGAGATGAATTCTAACCATGGCTCGTCCAGACTCAACGGCTGTGAACAGGTTGATGTTGAACAAGAGAGAGGAACTATGAGGACAGAAGTACTGTTTCCATATGTGTAGGCATGTGTACAGTAGCTGTGTATTAGACGTAACATTTATGATATGACAATGTTTTGTGCAAAAAAGAAAAACAAAACAGTGTATTAACTGCACCTGTGTATTAACCACAGTTTATTAAACATTACTTTAATGTGTCACAAATTGTATTTAGTATCTATATATATATATACATGTCTTTGTATATGTATGCAGGAGAGGCAGAGGAGAAAAAAGCTCAGAGAAAAAATAAGTGTTCTGTATAAGGGACGTGCAAGACTGAGAGCTAAGATGGAGAGAGAGATAAACTGTGCCAGATAAAAAACAGCAGAAATGGCGGGCAGGAAGAGGGTGACCTGAGGAGAGGAGAAGAGAAGAGAAGAGAGGAGAGAAGAGAAGAGAAGAGAAGAGAAGAGTGGAGAAGAGAAGAGAAAAGAAGAGTAGAGTAGAGAAGAGTAGAGAAGAGAAGAGAAGAGAAGAGAAGAGTAGAGTAGAGAAGAGAAGAGTGGAGAAGAGAAGAGAGGAGAAGAGCAGAGAGGAGAAGAGTAGAGACGAGACGAGACGAGAAGAGAAGAGAAGAGAAGAGAAGAGAAGAGGAGAGAAGAGAAGAGAAGAGTGGAGAAGAGTGGAGAAGAGCAGAGAGGAGAAGAGTAGAGAAGAGGAGAGAAGAGAAGAGAAGAGAAGAGTGGAGAAGAGAAGAGAAGAGAAGAGAAGAGAAGAGTGGAGAAGAGACGAGACGAGACGAGAAGAGAAGAGAAGAGAAGAGAAGAGAAGAGGATAGAAGACCAGAGCAGAGAGAGGTGAGCGGAGGAAGGGAGGAAGGGATGAAGGGAGGGAGGGAGGGAGGCGGGCAGGGTTGGTGGTGAGATGGATGGTGGGGGAAAAGTTCAGAATCTTTTATTACTGCCCGTCTGACATTTAGAGTCTAGCGCAGAGGAGCCAAGTTGGATGGCGGCGCTCTTGACCTTCCCTTCATTACACGCGCCATGGACACTCTGCCACATTAAATATTGAAAACATGTGAAGGTGTGGGTTTATGAAGCCACAATGGAGGCAGTGCTAGCAGAGAGAGAGAGAGAGAGAGAGAGAGAGAGAGAAGAGAGGCAGGGGGAGATACCGCACAGAGACAAGAGCTGGTCACTTTGTTGACCTGTTAAGAGCTGGCATTCTAAGAGCTGGAAGGTTTTCATCCTGCAATCAAGCCCAGCATCCTATTCCCTGCAAGCCTGCCATCACCCTGAGTTCCCCTCCAGCATCCTATTCCCTGCAAGCCTGCCATCACCCTGAGTTCCCCTCGATTGTTTCACACTGCGCTTGTTTTTACAGATAATTGAGGAGACTGCATGGGAGACGAGCTGACAAAGAAAAGCAACAAGAGTTTGTGTGTGTGTGTGTGTGTGTGTGTGTGTGTGTGTGTGTGTGTGTGTGAAATGATGAAAAAAGGAAAGAAAACATCAGAAACAAAAGAATACATGAACCAAAGCGATTCCGCCGCTTTAATCCCCCATGATAGGCCTAGTTCCTCTCAACCTTTCGTACTCCTCTCACAAGCGGCGACGGCGAACAGATAAACAATTAAAAATGCAACAACACAACACAATGATTAACATGGGCCATGTCCCATTCCATGTCTGCTTTCAAAAGTACAACAGAAAATTACAACAACAAGCAGGTTGGTGATTCATAGTGTGCCTTTCCAAGTCTCTCATTATCCTCCCGACTTAATTAGAGCACAGAAGTAGAGTATGCATCTCAGTGAAAAGCTGAAGTGTGCTGAATCCTACACACCAACAGCCTTTCATGGGATAAAAAGGGAAGAGTTAGAGTGAACATTAGCTGATTATGCAAATCCGTCACCATATGCCACCAGATAATGAACGAACCTTGTGCACTTAACATTCTGATTGCAGGCTATGGGTGATTTGCAAATTAAAAAGATGTTAGTTCAAGGGAGAGTGGATGAGCTGTCTACATTTAGAACGCACTCACACTAACTGCTGTTTAGAGGAGGGGGACAAGAAAGGGGGAAATAGCCCATCACACTGGCCATGTCCGTTTGGTCTCACTCACTCTTTCTCTCTGTCTCTCTCTCTCTCTCTCTCTCTCTCTCTCTCTCTCTCTCTCTCTCTCTCTCTCTCTCCTTTCCACTTTCTGTGTCCTGCTTTTTTTTCTATTCTCCATTTTACAAGGTCTATTTAGGGGGAGGTGGAACAGTTCCTCTGTTCCTATTGTGTGTGTGTGTGTGTGTGTGTGTGTGTGTGTGTGTGTGTGTGTGTGTGTGTGTGTGTGTGTGTGTGTGTGTGCATCCATGTGTGTGTGTGTGTGTGTGTGTGCACAGCAGAGGTGGGGTGTTGTTTGGTGAAACCAGCAATTAGCTTTATTACAGATGCAGAAAGAGTCTAATGGTGTGTCTCATCGCTAATCAATTCCTCTCTGTTCACACCACACGCACTAACCCATTCCAAAGAAAGAGACCATAACAAGGCAACCGCCGACCTCCACCAAACCAGAAAGGCTACTGGACAACCACAGCACAGTTAGACTAACTCAGCTACACCACAGCACAGTTAGACTAACTCAGCTACACCACAGCAGTTAGACTAACTCAGCTACACCACAGCAGTTAGACTAACTCAGCCCTACACCACAGCAGTTAGACTAACTCAGCCCTACACCACAGCAGTTAGACTAACTCAGCCCTACACCACAGCAGTTAGACTAACTCAGCTACACCACAGCACAGTTAGACTAACTCAGCCCTACACCACAGCAGTTAGACTAACTCAGCTACACCACATATGTCTCCGTGGTGTTTTTCAGTCAGCAGGACACTACTAAGTAAAACATCAGTGGTCTGGGATCACAAGATGGCTGCCGTGGATTTACTTGTTTGGCTTTATGGGCAGTGAAAAGGCTCCATTGTCGCAGGGAGCTGTTGTGCTCTCCGTGAGCTCATCTGTGTAATCTTATTACAAGTAGCAGAGGGCTGGAAGCTGTGCCAAGGATCTGGTTGATGTGCTGGCTGGACAGTGCCTGCACCATCTCAGCAGGGTAGTTCCTGCCAATGAGCACTATAGCCAATGTACTGGGGGATGTGAGCAGGCAGAGGCTAGCAGAATAAGTGCTTTGACTTGACAAGTGGTCTGTGTGAGTCTGACGTCAAAAACAATTTAGAGATATAAGATATAATTTTGTACTGTATGTATTTGTTTATTTAGGTATGTGTGTGTGTGTGTGTGTGTGTGTGTGTGTGTGTGTGTGTGTGTGTGTGTGTGTGTGTGTGTGTGACATGTCTGCACTGCAATGTGCTTGCTCTGCATGATATCTCCACTGCTCTGTTATTTGTATATATCAAAAGCTACGCTCTACATGTTGTGTTTGTTTCTTGTCAGAGGTCAGTCAGACATAGCTCAAGAAGAGAAAATGCCTTTCACGGCCATTCCACAAGAACTTTATATCAAATGGCGCAGCACTGTGAATGGCACATTGACACAGACATCCATCTAGAACAAGGTGGAGGGTGAGCAATTTGTGCAAGCTCCAGAGGGGTTAGAATAAGCAATGAATTCAAAATGCCAGAAAATGTCAGGATTTTCCATGGGGCTCTCATAGGTGTATGTAAGTTGTTAAAAATACTAGTAAAGAAGTTGTAATAAAATAGCCGATATTCTTTTTTTACAGAGATTGAGAAAAAAGTAGAAAAAGAGAGAGGGAGGGAGAGAGGAGGGGAGGGGGTATCATGCCACATCAATTAGACACACTGTCTGCAGTGTAGACACACCAAACAGCAAGGCGACCCAATGAGGCAGAAACTGACTCAAGCTGAAAAGCTGCTGGCATATGTCCACTTTCATGGGCTCCATGCTTGCAGGGTCTACTTCTGGAAGACTTTAATAAGTAAACGTTAGGAAATGTGCAACTCTGCTCAATAAAGAAAAAAAAAAGAATAGTATGTTTGTGGTAAGAAAGAAAGAAGAGAAAAAAGAGAAAGAAATAATTAAACACACACACACACACACACACACATACACACACACACACACACACACACACACACACACACACACACACACACACACACACACACACACACACACACACACATGTATTAAACCAAGCCCCAGCATCAGCTGTGAAACAGATTTCAGCTCCCATTAAAGACCAAAGATATGCCTCCATGAGCAGACACATTCTTACGCAACTGCTGGCTTGCCCTGAATACACTCTACCACCCAATGTGTCCTTCCCGATAAAGCAGGAGGAATCAAAATGAGCCTCAAAGCGTCTGGAGATACCCGTGTGGAAATTCTGCAATACTATGCCACTTAGACCAGCAGAAGGAAATTCAGCAGTCTCTCTCTCTCTCTCTCTCTCTCTCTCTCTCTCTCTCTCTCTCTCTCTCTCTCTCTCTCTCTCTCTCTCTCTCTCTCCTCTCTCTCTCTTAATATATATGTGTGTGTGTGTGTGTGTGTGTGTGTGTGTGTGTGTAATGTCTAATAATGTCTAAATGGCGATGGGGAAATACTACATGTTTTTTCCCCAGCAAAGGCTGGATTAAACAAGCAGCCTATACATTAGACATATTCATCTTGACTCCGCTCCATAGTGATCACTGACAAATTGTGTTCTTTCCTAAGGCTGAGAAAGCTTATGAACAGTGCTTTAAACAGTACCTTATTAAGAAAATAAGTTCTTGTCTTTTAGACAAAAACAGTTTTTGGCATGATGTGGTGGTAATTAAAACAAATTATGTCTCAATCTGATCTTGAGTGAGCAATGTTATACCATGTTGATGAAAACAGACTCTCCTATGCCTGCTTGTCAGGTGTGTGGTACACGGCTGAAGAGAATATTCAGAGAATTTCTTTGAGTCACAGCTGTAGCTCAAAAGAGGAACACAGACACACACACACATGTACTACATACATATACATGCATGACTCTTCTATCTTGTCTTCATGTACACACACATGTATACAGTATATGCATGACTCTTCTATCATGTTTGTGCTCATTTGTGCTCATGTGTGCTCATTTCTGTGCTGTCCCTTTTGTAAGCATAAATAGTCTATTTGTGAATGAGACCCCCCAGGTTAAGTTGTCATGTTTATTCACGGTTATATTTATCCTTAATACACGCTTAACTACACAGACGATACGTCAGATCTACATTCCCCTACAGTAGCCACTTGTTACGGTGGACCATATATTTTTATACTCTATCTAAAAATTGCTACATTAATTACCTGAAAAACCAACCCTATAGCCTAACACATGGCCATCCTGTGAGACGGCTCCTATGCTTCACATAGGCTGCTAACACACAAACATGACAACCTCACAAACTGCGCTAAAAATGAGCATAAGAGCCAATGGTTGTGTGTGTGTGGATTATTGATACAATAAAAAGGGAATCCATCAAATGACAGTTAGGGGTAGAGGGTCTATTCTTTTCAGGCTGGTTAATTGCTCCTCTTCAGCATGAGCAAATGTATTAGGCGACACCCACGCTGTGATTAGTGTGCCAGTAACCGTCAGTGGGCCACAGAGAGGCTAGCTTTGAGTAAATGAAGCTGTTATTCCCTTGCTCAGTGTCAAGTACACTATTAATAAGCCTTCAGGGGGAAATTAATGATTTAATTTCCCCCCACAAACACCCTTCCTATCCGGCAGTACTCCTGACAGCTACAGGAGGCAGGAAGTTAAACTGTATACACGCTGGCCCATGAACAAGTGTAACATTAGAGGAAGTTAATTGTGTCGTTTCCATTTATTCATTTTAGGCGACACTTTTAGCCAAAGCGACTTGCAGAACATGGGCGGCTGTGTTTTCCCATTATACTATATGTGTTCCCACATCTGGTATTGTTGCAAGTTACTACAAGTTGAGCAACAGGAAACCAGCTGGTTGATCATGTATCATCCTTGTATACATCAGGAGTGAATTATTTTCTTTTGCACTCTTATTTCATAGTGTAACGAAATAACATTTTTGAGGCTAATAGTTGTGTCGGACACATGTGCATAGTACAGCACAGCCTGTGTTTTGTTACTCTTATTGTTGCGACACCTGAACCCATTGTTGAGAGAGAGAGAGAGAGAGAGAGAGAGAGACAGAGACAGAGACAGCAATCTGCATGCAAGCTGACTGCAAACAGGCCCTGTCAAAGACACAAAGCAAACATGTGTCTACAGACAGGAACGTGGAAGCCTTTGCCCAAACTGCCAAGAAAAAGGGCTTCAAACCTCAACATGAAAATAAATAAATAAAACGCATCTCCTTTTCTTAACCTCACAGACACAGAGCTGACACAATCAGGGAGCCCAACCCAAACAGTGAAGTGAGCACAGAGCCAGTGCGTTCCCATGAACAATGGCTAGGATGTCTTGACCCGTCGCGGCATAACGCGGCGACACGACCTGACATATTAGCCGAGAGGGCATCACCTTTTAGGGTTGCGAGAGATGTGTCAGAGTCACTAATCCGATGGGTCATTGTGCCGTCTGGGCTTGTCACATCACTATGAGACTCGCTATGGTCCATGTGCCGCGCATCTATGAATAGAAATCCTTGCTATGGGGCAAGCCATGAATCAGAGAGACCTGGAATTATATCTCCTGTCTGGCTGGTCACATGTTGGCCGTGGGCAACTTAAAACACGTTCATTGGGGGAATACGCAGAAATGACAGTGATGCCAAGAAAGGAACTGATTAAATATCTGACCTGTGGGTTTTAAACTGTTGTTGACCCTGAATTTATACAGGTTTTTTTTTTCTTTTTTCCCACTTGCAGTGATGTAGAAGAAAACAAGACAAAGAAAGGAAGGAAAACAAGTACGAAAAAGAAAGAAACCTTGAGAACTTCTCTCCCCTAGTCAAAGTAACAAATGCCTTTATTTAATGAAAATGATTGAGCCTCTTCCTCTATCGACCCACAGTAACGTGGCATTGAAATAGCTGCACAGTGCAGGAAACTCACTCTTCATTTTCCTCTCTCTCTCTCTCTCTCTCTCTCTCTCTCTCCCTCTCTCTCTCTCTCTCCCTCTCACCCTCTCTCTCTCTAACTCACTCTCTCTGTCTCCAGACAACTCAAAGGTGGTAATGTGACACCGAAGGTAACAGAAGCCACTGACTAGAAAGATGTTAATCCTGACAAAGTGGCACGGCATTAGCCCGAGCCTCTGTTAGATTGAATTTTGCATCCCAGGAGACCATGGGCAGCAGTGGCGGTGGCAGTCCATCTTTTTGAGTGGCCCTGAGAGACAGCCATGTGGTGAGTAAACTGGGCCTGGCCTACAAAGAACAACAGCACCCTCTATTGAACACCTCTGACACTTTTTATACTTAACGTTCTCTCTCTCTCTCTCTCCCTTTCTCCCTCTGTGTGTGTGTGTGCTATTCTCTTTTTTCTTTGTTAGAATTCTGTCCTTCTGAAAGAAACTAAGTAACTGTTCCCATATCTCAGGAGTAAGCCAAGTCGCAGCAAGTAGGCCTAAACTAACTCGCCTCAGGGTTTTAGTATCTTCTCAGAGACACCAGCGGCAAACAGCGAAAAGAAACTTTGAGATTCAAAGAAATTAAAAGGCATTTTGTCTGTTCTGTCATACTGGGCTAAAAGGTTTATGAAGTCTTACCCATAATGTATTAAACACCGAGGTAAAAAAAAAAAAACATTCCGTGAGACAAACAACCTTGGGTATGTTTAAGGTGAGCAGCATCTCTTCAGTCCAAACATCAACACGTAGTCACCAAGAATATTCACACGGCAAAATTATGATATATATACATATATATATATACAGTATGCCATTCGGTCGAATACGATTATTATTGCTGTTGTGACTGCGACAGCTGGCACCTAATAAAGGCAGTGGACGGTTTTGCGCACCCCAACGCTTTTTTTCCTTTTTTAGAGAATCTGTGTTTGCACAGTTCATATCAGCAGAGCTGATTTTTGTTTGGACCCTGTGCGTAATCTGCTCTTTTCTCTTGCTATCATCCGGTTCTGTTTCGCTCTGATAGAGAAAGCAACCTCTAATAAATGAGCTACAATAACAGCGATGTAGAAGTATGGTAAAAAGATGTAGGCTATAGCCTACGATGCTTATGACCAATAAGGATTCGAAATAGACTCTTGTCCTGACTGCATCAGCAGTGAATTCGGCACCGCGTAAATACAGTGTATAAGAATTGCAGACAAGTTGAGATGTGTCGGTAAGCCACTGAAGGGCAGAGCAGCTCACGTTTACAGCATCACGTTTCATATCCTCTAATTGAGATGCAAGGCACCACGATTTTTACACCGATTTACATCGAAGTGTTGAGGACATATTTACAATTAAGACGAACTTAAATGCATGTATGACGTGGTCTGCAGAAAATACATCTTGATAATTAGACATAACAGAATATGAAAAATAGGCGGAAACGTTTTAAGGACGGTGGTTTACAAATCCGATCTGCATTAGCCTACGATTAACACCAGTTTATGTCAGAATACTTCGACTTCCTCTGCAATATTATCGAATATGAATATAGGCTATATTTTCGTGTAGCCTACCTTGAATGTCATTCCTTAGGGGCACACAAACAACACGTCTCACTGCCGACAACCACAAGCCTTAAAAGTTATTCCAATTTCAGTGATGTTTTCTAAGTCTTTTTAGTGTCTGAAAGCTCCGTTGACTCTTAGAACAAGTTTAGATCTGGATTTTATTTCATTTTTAAGTTGCCCGAATTAGAGTGAATGATTTGAGAGGAAAAGTTAATCACATCGCACATCGTTGGTAGCCTGTGAGTGTGTGAGGGAGTGGGGACAGAAATTTATCCTCAAGATTGCTTCGTGATATTCATTCATTTGCACTAGCCTGTTTCAAAACACAACCAGAACTATAGCCAAGGCTACTCCGTTAGTGAATCCTTCATATGGAGGGTTTTAATACAACGGGTGGTTCAAATAGAACAGGGAATTCTTCCATTAAACATTTCCTAGAGTTGTTTCTTTCACACTCTATCCTCTCTGAATATTACATTCGCTATGCACAACACGAACTCAACGACAACGAACAAAATGAAAAAGAAAACTTAACAAAATTGCCTCTTACCTTGACGCTTAATCAGACACAGCGGTGTCTGTCCAGTGATTGCCCCATTAGCGGCTGTAGACGGACTCTACTCTTTTGACAGGCAACATCAACATCCCACAAGACAGTCTTTGTATTACTACTCCAGATTCAGGGCGCTCTTTTTCCCAAAGCCAGTTCTATATCAAGGAGAAGAAAATCGAGAAGCTGGTAAAAATATGAAGTATTCTGAAGAACAGCGCGCCGAGGCGCAAAGGGCGACAATCAAAGGAGATTATAGAGAGGAATAAAAACTGTAGCATCCCCCCGCGATCAATCCAGTGCAGGCAGTCAGGATCGCGCGTCCTCTCTCGCTCCTTAGCGAAATGGAATGAAACCCGTGGCAATGCAATGCGCGCAGGATGTGCCTCGCCGCCGGTGACAAACTAGTCAGCCCCCTCTCCCTTCGTTGCTAGATGGAAGCGGTCTCTCATCTGTCGTACGGTCCCAGTCTCAGCTCAAGACGAGCTCAATGGTTAAACCGCGCTCGGGAACATCCATCCAATCAAAACAGGCGGATGGTAGCAAAGCCCTCCCTAGGGGCCAAAGAGCCTACTCAGAGCGAAAGATTTTGTGGCAAAACACCATCTTGTGAGGAGACCCGAACGAAATAGTTGAATGCAAGCAAGACACTGGTGCTGACCAGTTGTGCTATCTCTGAGTATAACGGGAAGTGCATAGTAACCTCGATGGAGATCTGTTTTGTTTGTATATGTTTTGCACTGAAGTGATATTTCTGTCACTGCAGCGCATTACTTTAAAAGTGTAACATTGTAGGCCATGACGAAGTTTATTTCATTATTTTTCAAATGGTCACATATTTCGCCCCCCCCCCTCTCTCTCTCTATCAGTCAAATTTCTCTCTTTCTCTCAGTCCCTCTTCTCCATTATACCATGGATGGAGCTTAGCCTAGATTGTTTAACCGATGACAGATATTCAAAAATCCATAGATTCTTTCAGCAAACATGTACTCAACAGCAAACCTTCTGAGTAGAGAAAGAAAGAAAGAAATAGTGTTTGTGTGTGTGTGTGTGTGTGTGTGGGGGGGGGGGGGGGTCAGCCATTGCCCCTCAGAACGTATCATCATCTAACTCCTACTTTGTAATTAGGGTTTCAATTACTTCAGAACGACTGAAGCTACTCAGCTCCCAGTGCCTGCCATTGTGCATTGTTGCCCAAAAGACCCTTCATGACTTCTAAAACTACAACAATATGTGACCTGTCACTGGTGTCCTTTTGGGGACCAATCTATACGAGCCAAGGACAGCCTGGAGCCACGATATGCCATTCTGTTTGTCAAGCTTCCATAAAGAGCTTGTCCAATGGTGAATGACATTGTTTTGCATTAGTCATGTCTTTATAAAGGCATTGGCACAATGGGGAAAAAATAAGATTTTTTTTCCAATTCAAATGGAAAAGCCAGATTCCAAGTAAAACTCAACATTGCAATTTAATTGCAGCAATTATGATTATGCAACCGCATTGTGCATATTTTTTTTTGGACAGAGCAACAGTAGGTCCTTCCACCCCACCACCACCCATTGCTCTATACTTCTGTCTCAAGAGGAGGATAAAAAGTCTCCAAACTGATCATGCACATTCCTGCCAGTGGCCTGTGGATAGAGAGAACAATCAATTCTGTCAGATTATTAGCCTGCCTAATGGAATCAGGCTGTCACAGGGGCAGTGGATCCACTGCATCCCTTTTTAGCACTAACTCCTAGAAGTGTGAAGGGAAAGAGAGAGAGAGAGAGAGATGGAAATGAGAAAAGAAGAAAAACAGGTCACTAAAGTGGAAATGACACTGCAAGATGACAAAGCAATCAAGCGTGTACCAGGTTTTAATCAGCTCCCCATACAGCCGCATATTTGCCAACAGTTAAAGACAACATAATTTCCCCCTCTCTGAAATCACACGGCGTGGGAATCATGTTCTCTTTTTCCCTTGCTAGTGCCTTGGAGAGATTACAGCTTCTCTTAAGACTCACTCAACGCCCCCCCATAGGACTCTGACTGGAGAATGTGTGGCTAAAGAATAGTGGACATCCCTCAGGGGGAAAAAAATCCATCTCTCTCCATATGAGTCATTCTCTGTCTGGCACCCATGTTGTTTCTGTGACTCGCATGTTAGCTCATCAGGGCTTAAATGAACAATTTTACAGTAATGAGTGAACAAACAGCAACCAAATAAAACACACAAACACAAGAACACATACACACACACACTCATTACCATATGTTTGATCATTTGATATGGTAATCAGGTGTGATTATATCAAGTTTTGTCTGTGTAGTCGTGTAACATTTCTGGGCCGTAGCAGACGTGTCACCATATGTTTAGGCAAAAAAAAAAAAACCAAACATCTCTCTTAGTCCCTTTCCACTTGAAAGTGTAGCGATCACATGCCATACATAAGTTAGTGGGCAGAAGGCCTTTTATGACAGTTGGTCTATAGGGGAAAGCATGTCTCCAGCTCCTTTACCAATGCATACAAGTACACCAGATAGCACTGCTTTGAGGTTCTTTGTCATCTGACATCAGGAATTTAGCCATAATAAAGAGGCCATTTTTATATACATCAACCCAAATGGCTATGTTCTTTGAAACCGTATCCAGTGCTGCGAGTTCAGCCTGACCCTATTCAGATCTGTCGGCTATCATTCGTGTCAAGCCACTCTATCTCCTGGGCTGCACGCTGAGCGTGGAAAGAGCCTGATTGGCTGCCTCGATGCAGAGGGAGTTCAGATGAAACAAAAACAGGGCTGTCGTGATCACAGGGGCTGGAGTGATACATCTGACACCTTATCAGTTGGGGGTAAGGCTTCAGAGTTGGGCAGGGGAGGGGAGGGGTGTGGGGTCCTTATTTTTCTTCACACAGATACCCCTCTCGTGATAAGGAGGAGAAGGCCTGCTGCTATAGCCTGACGAAAGAAACACAAACCCTGGTGGATTGCCCTCATCACCTCACACTAGGGAACCCAGGGATTAAGAAAATGTGTGGCTTGTTTTGTTTTGTTTTTTTGTGGAAGGGAAGATGTGTGGGTTGCAGAGGAGAAGTGAGATCGGTGCCCCAGAAAAGTGCTGCTGTCGTGCTGTCATGCTTTGGTGTTGCTTTCTTGTCTGTCACACACAAAGCACAGCCACACTGAAGTCTTGTAGTGTTGTTTTTTTTATAACTTAGTTTACATCTAGTGCAGACACATGGACACCACACAGACATATACAATTTCCTAATGGGCAGATTGGTAACCACATAGGAAGTTCGCTGCGTTCAACCTTCTGGTGGATAATTAAAAGCACAAATACTCACCAAGATTAGATGCAAACATGAATCTCTCTGATTATCCATCTCAAGTCTTTTTTCCCACATCTTTCATGTGTGTGAGGCTGTGGTTATCCATTTTGAGTGTTTTTCCACATCTTGTATGTATCTGTTTATTTATTTCCTTATTTTTTTTATGTAGAATAGAATTACATTTTAGACAGATGTTTATAGTGACAGTGAATACCTCTTTGGTTGTGCAGATGTGATTTAAAGTGAGAGCCATTGTGAAGCAAAATACTGTCAGGAAATACTAATCATTTAAGGAGGCATCAGAGCTGTACATAAATGTTTTGCTTATTACAGCTTATTACGGCTGAAGTTAACAAAGCACACAACATCTCTCTCTCTCTCTCTCTCTCTCTCTCCTCTCTCTCTCTCTCTCTCTCTCTCTCTCTCTCTCTATTACACACACACACACACACACACACACAGTGAACCTGTGGAGTCAGTCAATGAAAGTGATCTTGCATCCTTTTGTCCTGTCTTCTCTGTGTCTGTGTTTTGCAGTGGCACAGGGTTCATTTTGAAAGAGATATGACAATGTGGAGACTTCGGTCAGGCCGTCGGCTGAGATAGCGTAGTCGGAGTCATTGGCAGGTGTACCGCGGCCGTAGTTGAATGAGCGGCGCAGCCCGTTCGGTGCCAGCCAATGGAAGGGAAACAAGGCTGCTGCAGCCCGGACCACACAGAGCACCCCCACTGTGCCAGTGAGATCCCCTAAATAGGATTGAGCCCAACGGGGATCCAAGACGGCTGAAATGAGGTAGAGACTGGGGCAGACACAGCCTTCACACCGCCACCCACCTTCCCCTTCAAAAAATGAACCTGTTAAAGGAAGACCCTTTTACCGCTTAACTATCCCCCCGCCCCCCCAACACACACACACACACACACACACACACACACACATGGTCATGGTTGGAGTGCTAATCTGATCACATGTAGCATGATAGACCCCAGGCCAGCTTCGGGGGAATGTAATGGATAAGGAACAAAATGATGCGGCCAGCTGAAGCGGAAAAGTCGGCGAGGGAAAACAGAAGGATTAGCGTAAGTGTCAAGCTGACGGAGGCGAACGGTGTCCTGGCCAATCCTCCCCACAACCCCTTCTCATTTCATGTCAGGAGAAAGGTTCTTAGTCAGCTGGCTGCATGACTCCCACCAAACCAGCTGCAGTGGCACTCTCGGAGTCTGGTGACACGTGTACACGTTTAGGTTCATATTGGGGTAAAAAAGTAGTTGTCATTTTGACAACAGTGGATGAAAAATGGTAATGGTGCCTTAAAAACAGATCACTGAGATGCTGAAAAAAATAGCCAAATTAATTTAGACAATTTGGCTCATTACCTTAGAAGAAATGACAAGTCACTGAACAGTTGCAGTACAGTACAGTAATGTCTTTTACTGTGTCGGCCTATCTTGCCTATCAATGGTAGTCTGGAGTCTTCCTGCAAAAGCTATGTTATCACAGAGACATAACTTTTGACCCATTCATTCTGTTTCTCAGTAAGTCTTGGAAAGTGCAGTACATCAAGCTGTTTGTTTTCATAGTTCATTTTTCAGAGGTTGAGAGATGCCCTAGTGTAACTACATTAAGAGGCAAACAATAAGGAACATGACAGCTAAACAAATCTCTCTCTCTCTCTCTCTCTCTCTCTCTGAGCACCTAATTCTTCTCACTTCTTGAGGAAACTTCAGCCAGCATCAGGCTCCATGATGAAACCTAAGAGATTATGGACTTCTGTACACTATTTCCTTGTGTATCCATGCAGACTATGATTTATGCTATAATAAAAGTTCTGGCTTGTTTACACAGACATTGCAAGAAATCTTTCAGTATTTAAGCAAGAACAGTATAGCCAGCCCCTGAAGTGCAGCTGAAGCAACAGCTAATTGAATAACAACCCAGAAAGACCCTCCTCCGCCAAGCCCCCGCTAAACATTATTTTTGCTTAATTATGGGGAACCTATACTGAAGGCCCCCGGTTCCCTGCAATTAATTCACCATGAATAGGTACACAAATAAGGTGAAGAAGGGGGAACATGCTGGAAACCTTTCAAACCCTAACTAGGGAGTACTGAGCATAGTCAGACAGCTTGACAATATGGTTGCCATGGTTACCACCTACTCTGTTGTCAATCAAAGTGTTTCCCCCCCTGCCAGTTTTCTACCTTTTCCCTCGTTATGCCTTTGAAGGTGTCACTCTTTTTTTAAGAACATTTTTTTTACTATTGCTGCCATTTTTCTTGAATAACAGGTTTTATATTTCATGGCTCCAACAGGCCCTCATTTTGTAGATAGCAAATGATTCCAGTTGCACCCTCTCCAACACTTTTTTCTGACAGTTTTTCTCAGTCGCTTTGGTGCTTTTTTCAGATCAGAATGAAAATTCTCATAACTATTAGTTCAACCTCCACAACATTTAGTCATTTGTGCACATCATAGTAGCAATTTCTCCTTCCTCTGAACAAATTGCAAATACTTTTGGACATGTGTCAGTTGCTTTCATACAATTCTCTGCTGTTTTTTAACATTATCATTTGCTTATGTCATGTCAGTCAAAATTAACTATACTTACGGATGCTGAATAGTCGTTCCCAATAAAACTAATAGTCTTCATTTCATTGCTTGAGTCATTACATACAAAATTGTTGAACTAGTTATCAAATTCTGTCACAATGCTGTAGAATTGCAAAGAGCATACAGTAAAAATGTACGTACTCAGTGTCTTGTACTCACTTACT
>NC_055970.1:1426621-1439121 GCF_018492685.1 Alosa sapidissima
AATCTGGTCGGCTCCACAGCTAATCTACTGATAATCATAATTGCAGGTCAACGAACCTGATATTTCCTGATTACTCACAGGCTATTGTGGCTACAACAGATGTGGGTTCAGGAAACTGCTATGAGGGATTAGAGTGGGGGATCATAAGAAAGAAAGAAAGAAAGAAAGAAAGAAAGAGAGAAATGATGAATGAAAGAAATAAAGAAAGAAAGAAGGAAAAGAAGGAAGGAAGGAAAGAGAAGAAAAGCAAAAGAATATGCAAAGCACAGAAAGAGAAGAAAAGCAAGAGAATATGCAAAGCACAGAAAGACTGACTAGTGGCACATTTGCAGGAGGGGAATGCTATAAATATGTCACAGCACAAAACAGGGGAAGAGTAGTGGTTGGATTCCAGCATGTGATTCTGATAAATTGCAGGCATGTGCTCCAAATTGCTCCGAACTGAAAAATGCTGGCCGCAGAAGATGCCTTACAGAGCAGCTTTGTCTGCTTTCTCATATTGCACAAGGCAATATTTTGAGTCTTTACATTTCCTAACGCCTCCACCATAAATTCCGCTAACATTTCACACATGAAACTCACACATTTCTATGAGTTTTTTAAGTGCATAGGTTTCTGTTGCCCCTCAACACTTATACTGTTGCAAGCAGATACGTGCACCCTGGGTCCGACTGTGAACTGACCAGAGTGGGCAGATGCACATGCCTCAGAGGCCTTCCCTACCTTTTATAGTGGAATGACGCTTTCACAGACGTAAGCATGTACTCACGCCTCCTGTCATCCCTATAAAGACCTCTATCATTACAATACGATAGCAAACAGCAGAGACTAGTGAGTGTCCAGAGAGAGTAGGTCAGGGCATGTGTTTCATTTTGGATTATTTCATTTGATTTATTTATTTTCTAACGTTACTTTCTTAAGATAGCAGCGAGGCAGGGATTAACTATCTACATTGTATAATACACATATGCAACACAAGTTTTTGCAATCAGTCCCAGCTGCATTTCTGTTTTCTTGGCATTCTGTTTCAGAGGCTCACAAATAAAGAAATTGGATCATTTCATTGCAGTCTGGGAGTATATAAAAGAGTCAAATAATAGACCAAGTTCTTAAGACCTTGTTTTTGTCCATTGAACTACTCTTTCCGTCTGCCTGAACAAAGTCGTAGAGGAGTAGGCATGCACATGCTTATCAAATAAGCACTAGCTATCACCTCTCAACTGCCTGGGTCCACACCGAAATAGATTTAATTAAACATTTGAACCCAGCTCCCAAGATGAACTCAATATTTTCTAGAGCTATCTTCTAACTATGGGCTTGTTTGTGGGTATCTGCAATTATAGAACAGTGAGTGGGCTTAAAGCTATATACCCTTTCAAGAGAGTTCTATTATCAGCATCATAGTTGGCCCCACAAGACTTCCTTTTTAACATTCCATATGTTATCTTAATGCAGAGGAAGTAGATTGGGGCCCAAATAGAATGTTCAAGCATTGTTTGTGTTTACCTTGTTGAAAGGGTCTATATAGGGATGGTCCTCTGGTTTGCCTTCACCAACCGCATGTGTTGAAAATGTCAGAGGCAGTTAAAGTATAAAGACCTTCAAAAGAAATCAACCAAAACTTATTTGTTCCCTCCACCCCCCTCTCTCTCTCCACCCCCCTCTCTCTCTCCATCTCTCTCGCTCACTCTCTGCTCCCCCTCTCTAGCTTCAGGTTTGCAATGTGCAAGAAAGCAACAGTTTGTGGATTTCAACTTTTTCTGTTTTTTTTGTTTTTCTCAGAGCCGGGGTTGCTCTGATCTACATCTTGGCCTTCTGACTCCTCCGGATTGTGACCCGAGCAAGAAACAAACTCTTGCAAAAAAAAGAGAGAGATGATGAAGAACGATGAAGACTCAGTGGCCTATAGAGAACGCTCCAAACTGATTTTAAAGACTCAGTGGCCTATAGAGAACGCTCCAAACTGATTTTAAAGAGGACTCAGTGGCCTATAGAGAACGCTCCAAACTGATTTTAAAGACTCAGTGGCCTATAGAGAACGCTCCAAACTGATTTTAAAGACTCAGTGGCCTATAGAGAACGCTCCAAACTGATTTTAAAGACACAGTGGCCTACAGAGAACGCTCCAAACTGATTTTAAAGACTCAGTGGCCTACAGAGAACGCTCCAAACTGATTTTAAAGACACAGTGGCCTATAGAGAACGCTCCAAACTGATTTTAAAGACTCAGTGGCCTACAGAGAACGCTCCAAACTGATTTTAAAGACTCAGTGGCCTACAGAGAACGCTCCAAACTGATTTTAAAGACTCAGTGGCCTATAGAGAACGCTCCAAACTGATTTTAAAGACACAGTGGCCTATAGAGAACGCTCCAAACTGATTTTAAAGACTCAGTGGCCTATAGAGAACGCTCCAAACTGATTTTAAAGACTCAGTGGCCTATAGAGAACGCTCCAAACTGATTTTAAAGACTCAGTGGCCTATAGAGAACGCTCCAAACTGATTTTAAAGACACAGTGGCTGATTTTAAAGACACAGTGGCCTATAGAGAACGCTCCAAACTGATTTTAAAGACTCAGTGGCCTATAGAGAACGCTCCAAACTGATTTTAAAGAGGCCTCAGTGGCCTATAGAGAACGCTCCAAACTGATTTTAAAGACACAGTGGCCTATAGAGAACGCTCCAAACTGATTTTAAAGACACAGTGGCTGATTTTAAAGACACAGTGGCCTATAGAGAACGCTCCAAACTGATTTTAAAGACTCAGTGGCCTATAGAGAACGCTCCAAACTGATTTTAAAGAGGCCTCAGTGGCCTATAGAGAACGCTCCAAACTGATTTTAAAGACACAGTGGCCTATAGAGAACGCTCCAAACTGATTTTAAAGACACAGTGGCCTATAGAGAACGCTCCAAACTGATTTTAAAGAGGCCTCAGTGGCCTACAGAGAACGCTCCAAACTGATTTTAAAGACTCAGTGGCCTATAGAGAACGCTCCAAACTGATTTTAAAGACTCAGTGGCCTATAGAGAACGCTCCAAACTGATTTTAAAGAGGCCTCAGTGGCCTATAGAGAACGCTCCAAACTGATTTTAAAGACTCAGTGGCCTATAGAGAACGCTCCAAACTGATTTTAAAGACTCAGTGGCCTATAGAGAACGCTCCAAACTGATTTTAAAGACTCAGTGGCCTATAGAGAACGCTCCAAACTGATTTTAAAGACTCAGTGGCCTATAGAGAACGCTCCAAACTGATTTTAAAGACTCAGTGGCCTATAGAGAACGCTCCAAACTGATTTTAAAGACTCAGTGGCCTACAGAGAACGCTCCAAACTGATTTTAAAGACTCAGTGGCCTACAGAGAACGCTCCAAACTGATTTTAAAGAGGCCTCAGTGGCCTATAGAGAACGCTCCAAACTGATTTTAAAGACTCAGTGGCCTACAGAGAACGCTCCAAACTGATTTTAAAGAGGCCTCAGTGGCCTATAGAGAACGCTCCAAACTGATTTTAAAGACTCAGTGGCCTATAGAGAACGCTCCAAACTGATTTTAAAGACTCAGTGGCCTATAGAGAACGCTCCAAACTGATTTTAAAGAGGACTCAGTGGCCTACAGAGAACGCTCCAAACTGATTTTAAAGACACAGTGGCCTATAGAGAACGCTCCAAACTGATTTTAAAGACTCAGTGGCCTATAGAGAACGCTCCAAACTGATTTTAAAGACTCAGTGGCCTATAGAGAACGCTCCAAACTGATTTTAAAGACTCAGTGGCCTATAGAGAACGCTCCAAACTGATTTTAAAGACTCAGTGGCCTATAGAGAACGCTCCAAACTGATTTTAAAGACTCAGTGGCCTATAGAGAACGCTCCAAACTGATTTTAAAGACTCAGTGGCCTATAGAGAACGCTCCAAACTGATTTTAAAGACACAGTGGCCTACAGAGAACGCTCCAAACTGATTTTAAAGAGGCCTCAGTGGCCTATAGAGAACGCTCCAAACTGATTTTAAAGAGGCCTCAGTGGCCTACAGAGAACGCTCCAAACTGATTTTAAAGACACAGTGGCCTATAGAGAACGCTCCAAACTGATTTTAAAGACTCAGTGGCCTATAGAGAACGCTCCAAACTGATTTTAAAGAGGCCTCAGTGGCCTATAGAGAACGCTCCAAACTGATTTTAAAGACACAGTGGCCTATAGAGAACGCTCCAAACTGATTTTAAAGACACAGTGGCCTATAGAGAACGCTCCAAACTGATTTTAAAGACTCAGTGGCCTATAGAGAACGCTCCAAACTGATTTTAAAGACACAGTGGCCTATAGAGAACGCTCCAAACTGATTTTAAAGACACAGTGGCCTATAGAGAACGCTCCAAACTGATTTTAAAGACTCAGTGGCCTATAGAGAACGCTCCAAACTGATTTTAAAGACTCAGTGGCCTATAGAGAACGCTCCAAACTGATTTTAAAGACACAGTGGCTGATTTTAAAGACACAGTGGCCTATAGAGAACGCTCCAAACTGATTTTAAAGACTCAGTGGCCTATAGAGAACGCTCCAAACTGATTTTAAAGAGGCCTCAGTGGCCTATAGAGAACGCTCCAAACTGATTTTAAAGACACAGTGGCCTATAGAGAACGCTCCAAACTGATTTTAAAGACACAGTGGCTGATTTTAAAGACACAGTGGCCTATAGAGAACGCTCCAAACTGATTTTAAAGACTCAGTGGCCTATAGAGAACGCTCCAAACTGATTTTAAAGAGGCCTCAGTGGCCTATAGAGAACGCTCCAAACTGATTTTAAAGACACAGTGGCCTATAGAGAACGCTCCAAACTGATTTTAAAGACACAGTGGCCTATAGAGAACGCTCCAAACTGATTTTAAAGAGGCCTCAGTGGCCTACAGAGAACGCTCCAAACTGATTTTAAAGACTCAGTGGCCTATAGAGAACGCTCCAAACTGATTTTAAAGACTCAGTGGCCTATAGAGAACGCTCCAAACTGATTTTAAAGAGGCCTCAGTGGCCTATAGAGAACGCTCCAAACTGATTTTAAAGACTCAGTGGCCTATAGAGAACGCTCCAAACTGATTTTAAAGACTCAGTGGCCTATAGAGAACGCTCCAAACTGATTTTAAAGACTCAGTGGCCTATAGAGAACGCTCCAAACTGATTTTAAAGACTCAGTGGCCTACAGAGAACGCTCCAAACTGATTTTAAAGACTCAGTGGCCTATAGAGAACGCTCCAAACTGATTTTAAAGACTCAGTGGCCTACAGAGAACGCTCCAAACTGATTTTAAAGACTCAGTGGCCTACAGAGAACGCTCCAAACTGATTTTAAAGAGGCCTCAGTGGCCTATAGAGAACGCTCCAAACTGATTTTAAAGACTCAGTGGCCTACAGAGAACGCTCCAAACTGATTTTAAAGAGGCCTCAGTGGCCTATAGAGAACGCTCCAAACTGATTTTAAAGAGGCCTCAGTGGCCTATAGAGAACGCTCCAAACTGATTTTAAAGACTCAGTGGCCTATAGAGAACGCTCCAAACTGATTTTAAAGACTCAGTGGCCTACAGAGAACGCTCCAAACTGATTTTAAAGACTCAGTGGCCTACAGAGAACGCTCCAAACTGATTTTAAAGACTCAGTGGCCTATAGAGAACGCTCCAAACTGATTTTAAAGACACAGTGGCCTATAGAGAACGCTCCAAACTGATTTTAAAGACTCAGTGGCCTATAGAGAACGCTCCAAACTGATTTTAAAGACTCAGTGGCCTATAGAGAACGCTCCAAACTGATTTTAAAGAGGCCTCAGTGGCCTATAGAGAACGCTCCAAACTGATTTTAAAGACACAGTGGCCTATAGAGAACGCTCCAAACTGATTTTAAAGACACAGTGGCCTATAGAGAACGCTCCAAACTGATTTTAAAGACTCAGTGGCCTATAGAGAACGCTCCAAACTGATTTTAAAGACACAGTGGCCTATAGAGAACGCTCCAAACTGATTTTAAAGACACAGTGGCCTATAGAGAACGCTCCAAACTGATTTTAAAGACTCAGTGGCCTATAGAGAACGCTCCAAACTGATTTTAAAGACTCAGTGGCCTATAGAGAACGCTCCAAACTGATTTTAAAGACACAGTGGCTGATTTTAAAGACACAGTGGCCTATAGAGAACGCTCCAAACTGATTTTAAAGACTCAGTGGCCTATAGAGAACGCTCCAAACTGATTTTAAAGACTCAGTGGCCTATAGAGAACGCTCCAGACTGATTTTAAAGACACAGTGGCCTATAGAGAACGCTCCAAACTGATTTTAAAGACTCAGTGGCCTATAGAGAACGCTCCAAACTGATTTTAAAGACTCAGTGGCCTATAGAGAACGCTCCAAACTGATTTTAAAGAGGCCTCAGTGGCCTATAGAGAACGCTCCAAACTGATTTTAAAGACACAGTGGCCTATAGAGAACGCTCCAAACTGATTTTAAAGACACAGTGGCCTATAGAGAACGCTCCAAACTGATTTTAAAGAGGCCTCAGTGGCCTACAGAGAACGCTCCAAACTGATTTTAAAGACTCAGTGGCCTATAGAGAACGCTCCAAACTGATTTTAAAGACTCAGTGGCCTATAGAGAACGCTCCAAACTGATTTTAAAGAGGCCTCAGTGGCCTATAGAGAACGCTCCAAACTGATTTTAAAGACTCAGTGGCCTATAGAGAACGCTCCAAACTGATTTTAAAGACTCAGTGGCCTATAGAGAACGCTCCAAACTGATTTTAAAGACTCAGTGGCCTATAGAGAACGCTCCAAACTGATTTTAAAGACTCAGTGGCCTACAGAGAACGCTCCAAACTGATTTTAAAGACTCAGTGGCCTACAGAGAACGCTCCAAACTGATTTTAAAGAGGCCTCAGTGGCCTATAGAGAACGCTCCAAACTGATTTTAAAGACTCAGTGGCCTACAGAGAACGCTCCAAACTGATTTTAAAGAGGCCTCAGTGGCCTATAGAGAACGCTCCAAACTGATTTTAAAGAGGCCTCAGTGGCCTATAGAGAACGCTCCAAACTGATTTTAAAGACTCAGTGGCCTATAGAGAACGCTCCAAACTGATTTTAAAGACTCAGTGGCCTACAGAGAACGCTCCAAACTGATTTTAAAGACTCAGTGGCCTACAGAGAACGCTCCAAACTGATTTTAAAGACTCAGTGGCCTATAGAGAACGCTCCAAACTGATTTTAAAGACACAGTGGCCTATAGAGAACGCTCCAAACTGATTTTAAAGACTCAGTGGCCTATAGAGAACGCTCCAAACTGATTTTAAAGACTCAGTGGCCTATAGAGAACGCTCCAAACTGATTTTAAAGAGGCCTCAGTGGCCTATAGAGAACGCTCCAAACTGATTTTAAAGACACAGTGGCCTATAGAGAACGCTCCAAACTGATTTTAAAGACACAGTGGCCTATAGAGAACGCTCCAAACTGATTTTAAAGACTCAGTGGCCTATAGAGAACGCTCCAAACTGATTTTAAAGACACAGTGGCCTATAGAGAACGCTCCAAACTGATTTTAAAGACACAGTGGCCTATAGAGAACGCTCCAAACTGATTTTAAAGACTCAGTGGCCTATAGAGAACGCTCCAAACTGATTTTAAAGACTCAGTGGCCTATAGAGAACGCTCCAAACTGATTTTAAAGACACAGTGGCTGATTTTAAAGACACAGTGGCCTATAGAGAACGCTCCAAACTGATTTTAAAGACTCAGTGGCCTATAGAGAACGCTCCAAACTGATTTTAAAGACTCAGTGGCCTATAGAGAACGCTCCAGACTGATTTTAAAGACACAGTGGCCTATAGAGAACGCTCCAAACTGATTTTAAAGACTCAGTGGCCTATAGAGAACGCTCCAAACTGATTTTAAAGACTCAGTGGCCTATAGAGAACGCTCCAAACTGATTTTAAAGAGGCCTCAGTGGCCTATAGAGAACGCTCCAAACTGATTTTAAAGACTCAGTGGCCTATAGAGAACGCTCCAAACTGATTTTAAAGACTCAGTGGCCTATAGAGAACGCTCCAAACTGATTTTAAAGAGGCCTCAGTGGCCTACAGAGAACGTTCCAAACTGGCGAATCACCCCTCCCCAGCAAGACAGCATCGGTATACATTACAATGATGACAATGATTCCTACCATCTGTGTTCAGACACTCCAGTGGCGAGTCCCTCCCAGGACCAACGGACTTGACTGACGAGCCCAAATTGTTGCGCTGGAGTTTGCCAGGGGGGCCCAGAATCTTGTGAAGGCCCATCTTGACTGCGGAGACTTGATTCTCCCAGACACTTCACTGATGATTCATGTGCTGCTGCAATCCCAAGTCCCCATCCTCTTCTCCTCTTCTCCCTCTGGTCTTAATCAAAGTCTAATTATCATTCTTTTTTTTCATCCTCCTTTTTCTCTCTTTCCGTTCGCCTATGAGGCTTCTCTAAACGGAGGGCATTTCTGTAAGGATAACAGTAATACCGACAAGCGGGTCCACCCGCTTGTGTGGTGTCTCTGCCCCGAAGGCAGCTATCATATGGGTCTTGTTAGTGGGGGGAAGCGTCTGAAAGCTCGGTTGCTATTATGAGGAAATTGAATTCAGGGGATGGGTCACTTTAGATAAAACATCTGCCAGCATGGCAAGAACAAGAGCACTGTCGTAACAAACACTTCTCCTGATACCAAGAACAAGAGCACTGTCGTAACAAACACTTCTCCTGATACCAATACCTGTACCAATAACCATGGCTGCTATCACCTGTAACAAAAAGGTGCACTGAACTATGTTACCACTTTGTGTAATGCTTCCACAAATCTCTCCCACGTGTAAGAAGTTGTCCACATATCTGAGCTGAATTATTCAGTGTGGTTTCCATTTACAGTTAGCAGATGCACTTTCATTCAGGCCCTGCAGCGACAAATATCTTCCCACTCCTATAACACCTTGTATGAAAAAGAGTCACCTGAAGAATACAGCAGCCTGTGTGTGTGTGTGTGTGTGTGTGTGTGTGTGTGTGTGTCTGTGGACCATGAATGTGAAGGTGATGAAGCGGCCAAGCGAGTCTCATCCATGGGGCTGCGTTGTGCGGAGACGGCAGACTGGCGTAGCCGACGAGGGTCGGCCTGTAAGCTGACATGCCACATTTTAAAAGGACATTTACAAGACAGAGCAAATACATTTTACATGGTGTCTGCCTGGCAGTGGGAGAGAAAACATTGTTGATGAGGCATTTTTTCACACACACACACACACACACACAAACACACACACATACACTCACACACACACATACACACACACACACACACACTCACACACACACACACACACACACACACACACACACACACACACACACACACATTCACTCTGTGTATTTTGTGTTCAGGGGAAAAGGGAGGGTTGCGTGTGTGTGTGTGTGTGTGTGTGTGCATTGTGTCTTGGTGCTTTGAACCTGCCGGGCAGCTTTTTACAAACGAGAGGATGTCATTGTAGGGAATGGGTTGTCTGGCATGATTAGTGTTCCGCTAAAACCTGGTAAGATTTGACCTTTCCCAGATGCCATAACTCCCTGCCCAAGTCAAAGCGAGGGAGGATCCGATGTAAGCGGTTTGACTGTTAAATATCTGTCACTCTGCCGTTGTCTGTCTCGGACGTCCATTTGTCTCCCGTGTATTTTGTTGTCTTTACTGTAAGAGTGAGAAAGAGCCGTTGACCGCAGCAGGGCGGAGCTGAAAAAAATGACTATGCCAATACCCCATATAACACCGCAGCGGCATCTGCGACGGAAAAAAAAGAGCTCGTACCCCCCCCGGTACTGGGGTTGAAAAGAGAGCACAGCGGCTGGCGTGGCGTTTTGGTTATATGTGGACACACACACACACACACATACACACACACACACACACATACACACACACACACACACACACACACACACACACACACACACACACACACGAAGAATGACAAAAGACAAACAAAAATGAAAGAAAAACAAGAAAAAAATAAATAATAAGAAATAGCAAAAATATCAAAATAGATGAATTTGTCATATGGTATATGCAAACAGACACGTTCTGTAGGAATGGCGTTAGTAATAAAGATGCACAAAACCAATACAAAACCTCCATCCCCCTCATGCTTGCAGTCTAAGCCTCTTTGAATGGTACTCACAAAGCCTGTGTTTCTTGTGTCTCTTGTGTCCTGTGTGGCATGGCGGATCTGGACCAGAGCAGAGCCGTGGTCAGGTGCTGTTTGGGGTCAGCTCTCTCAGCACTCTGCCTCATGCCTGCGGGCGGGTGTGTTGTGAGGAGCGGTGACTCAGTGGCTCCCCTGGGGCCTCCCATGGCTGCTGAACAGTGCAGCTCGCTGGAAGATGGACACCATGGGGCCTGGCCCCTGCCAATGTTAATTGCCTTCAATTATTCAATTGCATCCGAAGCCAAGGAGGGCACGGCGCTCCCCCCCTCTCGCACAGCACCCACTTGCTAGCGCTCACTTGCTAGCTCTCACAGCTGCAGAGGGATGGGGGCTTGAGCACGGTGTGTGTGTGTGTGTGTGTAGGCATTTGTGTGACTGTGTGTGACTGTGTGTGTGTGTGTGTGTGTATGTGTGTGTGTGTGTGTGTGTGTGTGTTTATGTGTGTGTGTGTGTGTGTGTGTGTGTGTGTGTGTAGGCATTTGTGTGACTGTGTGTGTGTGTGTGTGTGTGTGTGTGTGTAGGCATTTGTGTGACTGTGTGTGTGTGTGTGTGTGTGTGTGTGTGTGTGTGTGTGTGTATGCGTGTGTGTGTGTGTGTGTGTGTGTGTAGGCATTTGTGTGTGTGTGTGTGTAGCCTATGCCCTTGTGTCTGTGTGCAAATGCAGATATATGTCTGTGTGTAGATATTCTAATCTCTGTGTATGCCTCTTTGTGTGTGTGTGTGTGTGTGTGTGTGTGTCTGTGCGTGTCTGTGATTGTCTGTACGAGGGTGTGTGTGTGTGTGTGTGTGTGTGTGTGTGTAGGGGTGGGTCACGTGTTTTCTGTTGCCTTCCCATTCATATTCAGCCCAGTGCCTGGACTCTCCCCTCTCACCTGTGCCTGGACTCTCCCCTCTCACCTGTGCCTGGACTCTCCCCTCTCACCTCGCAGCCACTCTGCTCTTTGGTCTCCGGCACAATCAACGGGGCCAGCGAGGTCAGACTGCCGCCTCGATACAGGTGACACTCTTCTGTTCGCCCACTCGCACGAATCAAACGCAGAGCCACGCTGCCGCCTCCACTTGATTCGCCAACGTTCGACTCTCAGGCGCACGCACGCACGCACGCACGCACGCACGCACACAGGCACGCACGCACGCAGGCACGCACGCACGCACGCACGCACACTTCAGCGCGACAGATTAGCCGCCTTACGACGTGGCTCACGTGTTACGGCGCGCTGAGCAAAAACAGGGCCATGTGACACTCAGACACAGACAGCCTTCAGTGTGTTTCTATTGATGCATTAACGACGCTCCCTCTTTGGCATCCCGTCCCGCGTCTGACAGGGCTGCTGTGCTGTGTGGAGTGTCCCCCTAAACCAAATCACCAGAATAAGCAGCGCTTTGCTGATAAAGCCCGCTGCGTGCCATGTTTCCACAGATGCGCGGAATAAAGGGTGAAAATGAACAAGTGTAGAATAAGAGAAGAAGGACAAAAAAGAAAAAAAAAACCATTCCACATTCAACGCTGAAACAGGAAGTCTCTGCGCTCGAGCGCTGGGTGGGATTTAGGCAGACAAACACGTTGCCTCTCTCTCTTCTTCTTTCTTCTCCTGTCATTCCCTTCTTCTCCTGTTGCCAAGCAATAGAGCATAAATACTTGGGGGGAAGTAAAACAGGGAAATATTTCATCACTCATCCCATTACTGCGCGTGCGGGACATGCAAGGCCAGTCAGTCATGATTAATTGAATAGGATGGAGTCGGAGTGTTGGGATGGCGGCGGCCCATTGTGTAGGCTTAATAAATTATGAATTGTGTGTAGTTATTATAAAGTGTTACTGAGCATCCTCCTCTCCCTCTCTTTTTCTATGTCTCTCTTTCTTTCTCTCTCTTTCTCTCTGTGTCTCTGTGCCTTTCTGTGCATCTCTCTCTCTCTCTTTCTCTCTACAGCTGCGGGGTTGTATGATGGTGCAAAAAAGAGCGAGAAAGAGAGAGAGGGAGAGAGAGAAAGTCAAAGGGAGGTATAGAGCAGAAATGACATGTGACAGAGACATAGACACTAGAGACAGAGAGAGAGAGCGAGAGAGGGAGAGAGAGAGAGAGAGAGAGAGGGAGAGAGAACACAGAGAGAAGGAGAGGAGAGGTGTATTGGTGCTTTGAGTGATAATAGTGTTGATGATGCTGTGAAAGCTTATTACAGTCTTTAGTGCCCCCAGCACAGCAAGGCTGCTGTTTGGTCTCCTCAGCACACACACACACACACGCACGCACACACACACAC
>NC_055970.1:1441621-1461621 GCF_018492685.1 Alosa sapidissima
ACCGGAGCAAAAAATTAATGAATATATAGTTTCGGCGCGTCACATGAAACACAATTGAGACAACACAGATTGACCATATTGGACAAGTGCAAAGCTTTATCATAGGCATGGTACATTCATGAAATGAAAAGTGGAACTTATTGAACGAATTTCATCATAGCTGACAAATTACGTAGTCGGCTTTCAAACTTGCGCAAAACTGCATGAACCCAGCATCGGCGTGTCACATGAAACACAAATTGAAGCATCAGATTGACCATTGGACAATCCTACTGCAAAGCCTTTTCATAGGCATAGGCATTTAAGACATAAAAAGTGGAATATGAACACACACACACAATTATGCAGAAACATTTTAAACGGAGCAAAACAATTCATGCAGCTTCAATGCGTCACATAAACACAATTAATAGATTGATCATATTGGACAACTGTAAAGCGTTATCATAGGCATGCTACTTTTATGACATGAAAAAGTGGACTCTATTGAACGTTTTCGATCACAGCAATACGCCGTTAGGCCTACATGAACTCTGTCTGTGGCTACGCCTATGGTGTGTGTGTGTGTTAAGTGTGTGTGTGTTTGAGTGTGTGTGTGTGTGTGTGTGTGTGTTACCCTGGTCTCTTCCCTTTACCTACTGTAGAAGCCCCTAATAGTTGGGCCATAGCCAATAGCCAGACTCCAGCTTTATGAGCTACTGAGGTGTTTTCCCTTCCTCCCCTTCCCTGTCTAATTCCAACACCTTATATTACATTTATTCTAATTATGGCCCAATTCCATTAGTCACATATTAGACACCTTGTGCTCCTTACAGCAGTGACAACTCTATGAATGTGGTGTGAAAGCCAAAGACTTGGCTGAGGAAGCAGGGCTAGACCCCTACTTTACCAGAGAGTATGTTCTCGCCCACACCCCTACTTTACCAGAGAGTATGTTCTCGCCCAAACCCCTACTTTACCAGAGAGTATGTTCTCGCCCATACCCCTACTTTACCAGAGAGTATGTTCTCGCCCACACCCCTACTTTACCAGGGCTAGACCAGAGAGTATGTTCTCGCCCACACCCCTACTTTACCAGAGAGTATGTTCTCGCCCACACCCCTACTTTAGCAGTCATGAAACAATTTCCTCCCTCTGATTAGGACCTTGATCACCTTAATGTGTGGGGGTGGTTAATTGAGTAATATTTTTCACTATCTCTTTCTCTCTCTCTCTTACACACACACACACACACACACACACACACACACACACACAGACAGACACACGCTGTCACAAATGCATAACACATTTTCATATTTTCATCAAATACAATCTAAATGCATTATTCAAGACTGACTAAATATGATTTTTTAGTTAAATCACCACGTGTAAATTACCATATTCATTTCCTATCTCTGGGAATTTGAGGACAACCTGAATGAAAAATAAAAAATGAGTGGACTGCCATGATAGCTTAATCCAAATTGAGGACTCCAATATTCCATTCCATGGTTACCATTGCAAATGTGAGAAGGACACTCCACGGAAGGTCTTTTCAGCTTGACCCCTGTCTCTGTGACCTGTAAATGACTCAAATCCATGCCTGATGTGGGCCACATCAGGGCCATATCTGGACCGTACTAACAACTGATCACTTCGTTGTCCTTTTCCTCCCATCTCTGTACATGCTGACCCCTAGTGCCTGAGTTTTATTTGTCTATTGATTTCAGTGTCCATGCATAAGGCCATCCAGTGCTTTCCGCCCCTTTGGCAAAGTGACCTCGGGGCACGTTCGCCTCTGCCATTGCCACTCCTGAATCTTTCATATCGTCTGCAGAAGTGCCTTCATGTGCCATGGCTCACTAGTGTGAGCTCTTGTATTAAATGCTGCTGTTGTGGTAGATATACTGTATTAAACCTTCAAGTCCTCCTTCAGGGTGGATTTTGGGGCGAATAAGAGAGAGAAACGAGTAACTTTAAACTTATTTGATTCTGAACAGAGACTAGGAATGACTAAGACAGGAAGAAAGAGAGAGAAAATAAGACACACTGTGAAGGACATTGCTTGATTGACTGGAGTGATTCCTCCTCTATCCTAAAGGCTGTTGGCAGTCCGTGGATGGTAAGGGTGAAGATGGCGGAGGTTATAAAATGACACACAGCAAAAGCTGGCGTCTGAGACCAGCTGCAGAGATGAACGTAGACCAGCTGCGTAGACCAGCTGCAGAGATGAACGTAGACCAGCTGCAGAGATGAGCGTAGACCAGCTGCAGAGACCAGCTGCAGAGATGAAAGTAGACCAGCTGCGTAGACCAGCTGCAGAGATGAGCGTAGACCAGCTGCGTAGACCAGCTGCAGAGACCAGCTGCAGAGATGAGCGTAGACCAGCTGCAGAGACCAGCTGCAGAGATGAGCGTAGACCAGCTGCGTAGACCAGCTGCAGAGACCAGCTGCAGAGATGAACGTAGACCAGCTGCAGAGATGAGCGTAGACCAGCTGCGTAGACCAGCTGCAGAGACCAGCTGCAGAGATGAACGTAGACCAGCTGCAGAGACCAGCTGCAGAGATGAACGTAGACCAGCTGCAGAGATGAACGTAGACCAGCTGCAGAGATGAGCGTAGACCAGCTGCGTAGACCAGCTGCAGAGACCAGCTGCAGAGATGAGCGTAGACCAGCTGCGTAGACCAGCTGCAGAGATGAACGTAGACCAGCTGCAGAGATGAACGTAGACCAGCTGCAGAGACCAGCTGCAGAGATGAACGTAGACCAGCTGCAGAGATGAGCATAGACCAGCTGCGTAGTCCAGCTGCAGAGATGAACGTAGACCAGCTGCGTAGACCAGCTGCAGAGATGAGCGTAGACCAGCTGCGTAGACCAGCTGCAGAGATGAACGTAGACCAGCTGCAGAGATGAACGTAGACCAGCTGCGTAGACCAGCTGCAGAGATGAGCGTAGACCAGCTGCGTAGACCAGCTGCAGAGACCAGCTGCAGAGATGAACGTAGACCAGCTGCAGAGACCAGCTGCAGAGATGAACGTAGACCAGCTGCAGAGATGAGCGTAGATGTGTAAAGGCACAGAAATAAGCGCATAAGCTGGGAACACTCCATAATAAGGTCAAATGAGTACTGTAGGTTCCAGGGATTTTAGAATAGCTAGGGAATGGGTAACACTCCATAATAAGGTGCCCTAATAAATTACCTAACCCTTTGTTAATATTTGTTAATTGTTACTAACATATCTATTTGGCACAAGTTAATCGTTTTTTCATCATCAATTAAATATTTGTTGTTTGCATAAAATCTGTATGTTAATGTTTTAGCAAATCTATTAACTAATATTGTATTAATATGTGTTAATAGTTAACTAAATGTATTTTTGGCACTAATTAACAGTTATTTCTTACATCATTTAAATGTTACATTTTTATTTACAAACTATATGCTAATAGAAAAGTTAATGACTTATTATTTTTTAACTAATTGATATTAAACTGTGCTTCAGCCTATCCCAATATGAACCACTCCCCATAGGACCCTTACAATAGATAGACAGATACTTTATTGATCCCGAAGGGGAAATTCACTGGAGCTACCTTGACATGCCGCCACTCTTGTCGGCACCAGAAATGCTTGCAATAAAGTTGGTTAAGCTTAATTAATATATTAGTAGTATATAGCTATAAGTGTGGGGTCCCTTATAATAAAATTGGTTGAGCTTAATTAATATATTAGTAATATATAACTATCAGTATGGGGGCCCCTTATAATAAAATTGGTTGAGCTTAATTAATATATTAGTAATATATAACTATCAGTATGGGGGACCCTTATAATAAAGTTGGTTAAGCTTAATTAAATTAGTAATATATAACTATCAGTATGAGGGACCCTTATAATAAAGTTGGTTAAGCTTTATTAATATATTAGTAATATATAACTATTAGTCAGACAGTGAAGGGACTGAGACCAAAACTGGCTTATCACTTTTATTCCTTTAGTCAACCTACCCAATGCAAAGCCTACCGCTTCTGATCAGCTATGGCAACAATGCAAGGACAAAATGCAGCAGAGCTGCAGTATAGCGTTTCTCCAAAGGGGGCTCCAAAACACCAATATCAAAAAAAGCTGCTTAATTACGGCGGAAATCACATACAAACACTAAACTATATTTCTAACTCTGTTACACCCCTCCCCTGAATTTCACCAAATTCAAGCAGCAACCAAATAGTACTTCCAAAGGCAAAGAGTACACTACTTTCAAACACTAGACAGAGAGTCACCAATTACAGGACAGCCAACCACAAGGGTATCCAATAAGGATGAAGTGGAAGAAGAGGTGTGCAAACTCTCACACAACCAACCACTGGCAGTAGAGTGCCTTATAAACCCCACAAGACCATACAGCCATAAACCATAAATTCTCCATAAAGCTAATCAGAAAAGCTAGATAAATAATAATATGTCATTAACTTTTATATTAGTATATAGTTTGTAAATAAACAGTTAACATTTAAATCATGTAAGAAATAACTGGTAATTAGTGCCAAAAAGACATTTAGTTAACTATTAACAAATATTAATACAATATTAGTTAATAGATTTGTTAAAATATTAACATATGGATTTTATGCAAACAACTAATATTGAATTAATGATGAAAAAACTATTAACTTGTGCCAAATATATATTTTAGTAACAATTAACAAATATTAACAAAGGGTTAGGTAATTACTAGTTTGCTATTTATTATGGCACCTTATTATGGAGTCTTCCCCATCAGCTTATTGGCCACAGTAGGGTAACAACGCTGTTAAGATGGGAAGAGTAATCAATTAGATTCCTCATCGTTACTGAAAAAAGTAACGCCGTTATTCCCATCACTGATCATATCTGAGGCAAGGCTGTAGCATGGAGTCTACATTGGAGGGGGACCCAATGTGCATGAGGGTGAACTCAGTTCTGCTTGTATTATAATTCCTGAACACTATAAGGCCTTCAGAGTAGCCTAAAGAGAGAGGGGGGAAGGGGCGTGCCAGTTGGGCAGGGTTAGAAGATGACATGGGGGGAGTAAAGGAGCCAAATCTGAGTTATCAAGTTAAAAATGTCATAGCTAGTTTACATGATCACATAATACAGACCAATCTGTACACATGCTTTTTATCACTTGATATTTCATAACTCCATGGTATTCTACAACTTTCACAAACAGTAAGTGATGGCTCAAGTGAGGATTATTGTGCAAGGCAAGTGAGTGTTGTCACTGCCAGTGCAAAATACTGTAGCATAACATTATTGTCTTGTATTGGAGCAGACATTTGGAGAATTTCTGGATATGGGGGGGGGGTTATATTATGATTATTGCAGCCTGACCTGATGTGTGTTTTCACAACTCAAAACACAATGGTTTCCAAACTTTTTGTGTCAGTCCATCCCTTTGTCAATGAAATGACCATGAAAAACCACTGCCCCCTCCAAAATAGAGTGCACTGCTGTGTGCAGGTCAGAACTGGGGGTAGCAGGTAGCACGGTGCTTTACTCATGGGTTCAAACTGCATATCCCATGTTGCACACAACTAGCACCAGTGGGGTTTCTGTTGGTCCCTTTGGACAGTAGCAACTGCTTAAAGTCTAAACTATAGGAGACAGTGATGGCATGTTCAGAGCCAAAGAGAGTTGAAGTGTGCTCACTGTGATGTATTGCTCTCCAGCGTGAGGCATAGAAACATCACTGTGCACTAGGCTGACAGGATATATTGGAGGTAAACGTCATGTTTGCTGTCAGGCTCTGACAAATTAGAGAAATTACTGCAGACAAGTGTATTCAGAAACAAATTACTTTGTTTAACATGAAAAAACCCTCCATTGACATGACAAATATGTTCCTGTGTAATATTGTGTAAAACACACACACACACTCACACATACACACATACACACACACACACACACACTTATCCGTGATCATGTGGTTATTATGCAATATATGTTTGTGTTGCCATGCAGGCACGTGCGGGCACTTCACATAAACACACCATAGACGTGACTGCTGAACCAACAGATCTCCCGTATGCAAGCTGAGAGCGCAACACTGAGCTTCCGGGGTCCCCAGAACGAGCCATCGCTCGCGGCACGCTTTCCCCTGCCATTTTCCTTTCATCTTAAATGAAATGCAATATACATAATCTGCAGCCCTGCAGCACAAACAGAACAACAGCAGAGAGGAGAAGAGAAGGAAGACAGCAGCCTCATGCTCTGGGGACTTCTCGTTAAGCCGGCCCTTACAATATATGTGCCGCGGAGCCATCTTCCACTGAAGAGCTGGCTTAGTGCCGCGGAGCCATCTTCCACTGAAGAGCTGGCTTAGTGCTGTCCTTGTTGGCGACGCTCCAACTGTGCACACAAATGAGAGACGCAGACTCTTGCAAGAGACAGGTTTGACAGAGATTTGAACTGTAATGAAAAAATGCCTTGCAGCGAATGAGGAATGACGAGACTATGGTCAGAGTCAGATGTCTGTGTCGCTATCTTCGTTAATAACTAAAATAAGTGGAGTCAGATGTCTGTGTCGCTATCTTCGTTAATAACTAAAATAAGTGGAGATAGGATCCAGTGCTCCAGTCCCATTCAGTAGTGTTAAATCACCTTGGTGTAGCTGCATACATTACACTGAACATATTGATAGAGTAGCTGAATACAATGGCACAGAGCACATAGTTCCTGACACAACTCTGTTTCTCTCATCCTCTCTTTGCTGTTTAGCCTCTTGGCTGCTCCTTTGAAAACATTGATATCACTTTAAAGAAAGAAACTGGGTTTAATGGAGCAATGCCTCCCTAGTGTCCATCCAGAGAGGAGGATGCATCGCCAGGATATTCAAGAAATATAAAAAATGCATGGGGCAAATGTGATCTAAAGCACGGCCCCAAGCCCTGCTTTGTATAAATCATTTATTCAGTGGCTACTCAGAAGACATTCAGAGATGACCAGGATCATCAAGAGGAAAATATTGTAGCGTCGGTGGATGTACATGTTTAACGTTGAATGAGTGTCTCCCAGAATGCAGTGCGAGTGAATGCTATAATGTGTATTGTTGGTTATAATAGTTGTAGTTGTGTTTACCATGTTGCGTAGTTGTTAGCATGTTAGTCTCTTTGGTTGTACCTCATGTGTTTATCCTCGTGTTGATGTGTGTGGTAAACCCTTATTGTGTGTTGCATGTGCGGCTGAGACTACCCCTTGTGTTGCTCTATGTAGTTGTCTGAGTGTGTCTGAAATTGCCTGTTCCAATAAATGGCTGTCCTGGCTAGAGGTGAATCTTGTCTAAGGGTGAGATTGCTACAATATTAACCAACTGATTGGCTTTTTCCAGTAAGAGCCTTGGTTATGCCAGTTGCTGGCCACTGAGCAAAAAAACTGAATAATTTAATTATCTTACTTTGATTTGTGGAAATTACATTTTACTGATGTTTGTTTTTCTGTTGTTAGTGTTGTTGCTGTTGTTGTTGTTGTTGTAAAGGCATTACACATGTTATTTCCCTTTTCTTTTTGATGTTGCTCTCTGTGAAAGACTGAACTCATAACATTAATGCTGCAGACATTCTCGGCTGAACAGATGTCTGTTTTTCATGTCTTTTAAACTTTTCCAGAAGTGCTTTTCACTTCATCCATACTGGGTGCAGGTGTTGACTCCAATAGGGAGATACAGCCTCATGGATGTAAATATTAATAATGTTTAATCATGCAGTTTGTTTGCAGAATATAGCCGTCTTACAGAATGTATACATTATAATTTATTAGTGCTGTCAGTTAAACGCGTTATTAACGGCGTTAACTGAAACCTATTTTAACGGCGTCAATTTTTTTATTGCGAGATTAACGTTCATTTTGGTGTAACAAACTTTGTAGTTTTTTCACATGCTGTTGCAACAACTAGTAATGTTAGAACAACTACAACACCACACCGATCTAGCCAGACCGGAAACTAAACAATACGCACTGACGAATGGAATGGAACATTGTATGTGCTGCATACACGCCCTCTGTTAGGGGGAAGATGACTGATATAATGGAAATCTATGCTGCATCAAAGTGGAGAGCAAAACGTGCTTATAGTAACCTTACTAAATCTTGAAACAAACATGAATAAAAGGCACAAAATAAGGTTGGTGTAAGTTATCTGTGTGTTTATGGGATTAATGTGACCATGTTCCTATGTTTTGCTCTCTCCAGTTTACTAACAGGAGTGTCACAAATGTATCGATAGGCACAGTCAAACTGCCCGTGGCTGACTATAATTAAGTTCAACAAGCTTAACTTTACATGTCATAACATCAACTAAACATAAGTCACACATTCATTCTATCTATGAATGTAGCCTATTTCCTACAACTAGGTGAGATAATTAGCTATGTTATACTGAAGTTACACAGTTAGCTAGCTAGCAAGCTAACCGTTTTGCATGGGATATTATGGTAAGTGTACATGCTAAATTTGTATAATACATGGGGTATTGCAAACGAATTAGGATGAGTAAGTTACATAAACATAATTATTCATAACTGCCGTATTAGTAAAATGATTGAATGTCCTGTGAATTAATAACTAGATGTAACATCAACATGTGATTACTAGCTGTCTTTCAATGATATAATGTTAACATGTTTTCCGCTAAAATGGGGCGTGATGCAGATCAAATGTATCTTTATGATGATGCGCCATTAGTAGGCTACGTAAAGGCATGCTGCACACACTTGGTTGGGCTAACGAGCCGTCCAAAGAGTAGTAGCCTAGGCTGACGCATTAGTTGTGTGCCGCCAAAGATTTTTTCACCGTCACTTGTTCTGTTATCAACATTCCTCTTTGGCTGCTGCTATTTGCGATGCACTCTGCTTTCGACATTCATTTACATTAGATTCCATTCTTTTCAATACAACTCCGCACACCAGCATCGCACTTTGCCGCCGTGTAAATCACGATTCAGTTATATTTGGTCGACGCTGCTCCATAAAATCCATTGTTCATCCAGTGTTTGCCTGTTAAAAACTTCGGCGTTGATGTGTGTGGCAAGTGACAGTGCACCATAGACTGTAGGCCTATAAAATGGCAATGCACTCATGTTGAAAAGTTCCTTATTTTCAACTGAACTCAAAGATAATGAATATAGTATGAATATAATATTTTCTGTTTGTTATGCCCTTCATAATGTGTGTAGGCCTACATTTTGTGCATGCACTTCTGCAGTAGCATTTATTTCAGTTTATATCAGCTATATTTCTGAAGAATATATTGTGTTGCTTTAGGTCTGCTGCACATCTTTTGAAATTTGATTTGAAATAATCAAATAGACCTATGTCTTAAAGTTCAGTTAATAAAGTAACTTGCTTTGCTTTTATTTGAATCCCAATCAAGATAAACAATAATTGCTTTATTGTTAATATGGACTCCTGGAAAGTTCAGAAATGCAAAATAGAATTGTAATCATATGATAAAATATGTGATTAATCGTGATTAACTATAGGAATTCAGCGATTAATCGTGATTAAAAAATTTAATCGTTTGACAGCACTATAATTTATGCCTCATACTTTTGCATGGACTTGGCTGTGTAAACGAATTATGCCTGCGGTGTTTTAAAGCTACCCAGTAGAGGCTAAATAGGATAAAATGGAGCTTCCTTAACTTTGTGCGAAGACAGACAGGCTTGGACTCTGGCAGGCGGGCAGGTCATTTGGAGGAAGTGTGTTTGTTCTGCGGAAGTTATAAATCACTCGTGCATAAATAATTCACGGCAGTGAGCCAGTGATGCAGCATCTGCCATGGCAAGTGTGAGTGTGAATGTTATCTCTGTGACCAACTCATTTTGGTGTGCAACACAGATGCTTTAAGTGCACACACACACACACACACACACACACACACACACACACAGCATAATCACCTTCATTCCTATACCTTCATTTCTTTAAATGCCCATCACAGTAAATGTCTAGCCCAGACTCAGAGCAAGCTCATAACTTTTTCTAATAATGCAATATTGTAACTTAAAGGGATACTCCACCATTTGGGGAATTACACTCATTTTCCACCTCCCCTTGAGTTAAACAATTGATGTTTACCTTTCTCCAGTTCATCCAGCTGTTCTCTGAGTCTGGCGATACCACTTTTAGCTCCAGCCTAACCATAGTTCCTTTGACTCACTCTGTAAGTGGCATGTTGCCATCTGGATGTGATCAAACTTTCTGCAGAATAATAATTAAACAAAAAAATATTTCATCCAAGATTAATAATGAGAGACAGAGCAGCAGTCTATCTAGATTCAAGAGCCATTATAATGGAGGGCTCTGGTCTTAGTTTTAGCCATCAGAGAGAGAGAGAGATGTGTGTGGGTGCACAAAGACCATGGTGAGGCATTAGGCCTGCACTTGCTTGAATGTAGGTATTGTGGGGAATAGGCTCTCAGGCTTGCAGTAATATCTTCCTCTACACAAAGCCTCACAGAATCCCTATTAACTTGACATTTTTTATCCTTCAAATAATTCTGAAATGTGAATGTGAACATTTCCTTTGTCTTTGTTTGCTTAGGCGATGAGCTATATTCTGACAATTAGAAAATATTCTGCCTTTAATTGTTTGGGGAAATCTAGTTTTGCCAATCCAGGCCACAATGCTCAGTCACATCGTAACATAATAATATTCTGACGGCTCAGCAGCTCATCCAGCTTATGCTCTCAAAGCAAACCCATCATCGTCCTCTCAGCTGGCCTGCCCTGTGGTCCGCGTCGCACTCTAGTGCGTTGCACTCTAGCGCGGGCATTCTCCTGTGCATGTTCTGCTTCACCGAAGCTTTTCACACGTTTAGCACCACATATTCAGCTTTCCCATACTCCTCTGCTGCGGCTGTCCCAGTGCCGTAGTCATCCAGTTGAACTCGGAGGTGTCGAGCGGGAGCACCATGCTGTGAGTATGAAGCGTTTGGTTTGACGGTACTCAAGCGTCACTACGAGTGTGTGAGCGAGCGGGTTGTGTGTGGGCGCGTCGGAGTAGAGGAAAAAATAACAAACACTACAGCCTAGAGTCACAAATTGGTTGGGTTGCCTGTGCACATCACAACTTGACGGCTAGGTGAAAAAAAGGTGAGAGTCTGTACTACTGGTGGCTTTGAATGTGTTATAGTGTGGCCTTGCAGAGTGTTTCTGCTTTTTGCTTTTCATTGGCAGAATGACCCTATAGTATCCAGGCAGAGAGAGAGAGAGAGAGATTTGTGTGGGTAACCCTGGTGAGGCATTAGACCTGCACTTGCTTGAATGTAGGTATTGTGGGGAATAGGCTCTCAGGCTTGCAGTAATATCTTCCCCTACACAAAGCCTCACAGAATCCCTATTAACTTGACATTTTTTATCCTTTAAGATTGAGTTTGAGCCTTACATTTTGAAATGTGAATGAGAGAGAGAGAGAGAGTAATCGCAACACATGGAAACACATGGTTTCTGCAAGAGCATACAGTATATGTCTGTATGGATGCTACATCTACATCAAACCAATCAACGTGTGCCAGATCCGGGGCCAACGTTCCCCCGTTAGTCATCAGCACCTGTGACTGCATTAATGGGCAGCTCTAAGAGCTCTATTTAGAGCAGTCTGTTTTGAGATGGTGGCAGTGGCTGCCTCTCCTGATGCAATCGGAGCACTTGACTGACTTCCGCTTCACACTCGACTGCTTTAAGTTGTCTCTGAACACCTCCTCTCTTCTCATCCTCTATAACTTCTCCTGGTCCAAATGCAGGGTTGAGAGTCTGTGCCTCCTGCCACGGTCGTTAAACATGGAGAGCAGAGCATGGATGGTGTTTGGGAATGACAGGACATCTGCTGTGACACACAATAACCAAGTCAAGCTTTTGTGCAATGTCAGTTACCCCTGTGGCAGTAGAAGGACACCCCCCCCCCCCACACACACACACACACACACGACACGCACACACTCAAACACCCCCGCCCCCAACACAGATACACAGGCAGAGAAGCACGCTATAATAAGACCCATGCCACCAGTTACATTCGCACTAACCTTTATGACATTGCTAGATGGCAATTATGATTACCAGAAACACATATAGTTTATATTCCATGACAAGGTCTTGCCTGTATCATCCTAGTGTAGTCTTCCCCACATTCATATGCATGTTTTGCATTTCACCATGGTCATTATGGAGCATTGGTTAGGTCCAACTCTGTATAATGAGCTATGGATCAGCCATAATGGTAAACAGAGTGGAGTGATGTGTGATAAGATATACAGGGCTGCCTGCTCCTCTTTGAGCGAAACACCACAATTTCTTAAAGTACGATCAACATTACTTATGTAACAGTACAACTTATACCTTCAATCTGTGTGAATATGGGACTCTGACAGGGAATTGGTGAATTTGCAGTTGTTGCTAAAATGCCTGAAAATGGTGTCTTAGGGGGATGATGCGTATCCATTGCAGTCACAGAGGCCACTCTGCTTTGCTACGTCTGTGCTTTTTCATCAGCTCAAGTTGTGTCATCGTTTCTGCTCCGCATGACTATTTCTGACTTGTGATTGAGAGAGAAGCCATTTTTCTTCTCTTTTTTCCCACAGAAAGAGATGACCTCCACTGGCAGAAAGGCCTCACGGCAGATGTAATAGGCTCATTCATCAGTCATAGCTGGGTGACATCTGCCAGAGCTGATAGACCAAAGCCTGGGAGAAGACTTCAGCTCTACATCCCCTTGCTCTGCTGCAGCCTATGCTGGGCTCGGAGACTCTGTCTCCCTCCCCACATCTAACTGATGGAGAGAGAGGGGAGGAGGAGGAGGAGGAGGGGGGTTGATGGGGAGGACTGTTTATTTTTCGTTCCCGCACTCTGGGTGTAGACAGATATAAAGTGCAGCCGCTCGCTATCTGTCTGAGGAGCCGCTGGCGTTCCGAGGTCACTTTGCCTTATCTGAGCTGGAGGAGCAGCTATGATGGCGGGAGTCGTCCCCCTCCTCCACCCCCTCCTCCACACCCCCACCCCCCCCCTTCTCCCCAGCTCCAATCCATGCCGCCCCACCCCACCCATCCCCGCCCCTGAAGATGGACGGATTTGTGCGGTTGGTTAGGCGTGGCGAGCAGGCAGGCGGGCGACTCCCGGGAATAGAAATGGGAGTTTAATGGGCAGCTATTTAGCAGCGGAGGGGGTCGCTGTGCTGAGACGTGGGGTGGGCTGGCACCCTGCAAAATGGCGGCTTCAGTCTCATGAAGAAACTCATTTATCTTAGCGTGCGCGTGAGCGATGCCCTGGGCTGGGAGCTGCCCTCAGGGCCACAGATATCACACATCCATGCTTTAATACTGAGGGTCCTGCAAGTGTCATGAAACGAGGGTGTTGAAACAGTGATCTAAAATGAATAGAAAATGTCATTTTCTGTATCTGTATCTGTATCTATGTGTGTGTGTGTGTATTCAGTAGTAACTGAGCATCTCATAGACAAAGCCAAAGTGTGTGGTGTGTGGTACTTGTGCGTGTGTGCGTGCATGTCTGTGTGTGTATAGTGTATGCTAACAAAATCCGAGATCTGATAACCAAGGAGTACAAATCATATTCACTTTAAGTCGATTGACATGAAATTGTCAACTAAATAAAGAGATGCAAAGTTAGAAGTCATCTTTAAAAATGAATTCACTACCTTGCAGGTTACATTAAAAAACATGTTGACTGGATTCCATACTGTACAATAAAAGATGCATGAAATTACATTCGTATCACATTTTCATGACATGACTCTCATGGTACTCATATGCAGAGGCAGACTACGTTACATAATGCATTCAGTACTGTACATTCCACACTATATGCATTCAGTACTGTACATTCCACACTATATGCATTCAGTACTGTACATTCCACACTATATTCATATATTCCACAGCACAGTACATTCCACACCATATCCATTTTCTGTAAATGTAAGGCTCAAACTCAATCTTATACTAATTATAACTGACTAATATCATCTCCACTGTGGCTCTGATCTTGGCCCAATCTGACCCAGTCATTGGCTGACAGGAACGTGTGCTGGGAATCCTAGCAGATCCAAAGCTGGGAGGTGTGGAGCCTGCTTGTAGTCCATGCCACATGTACGGGTGAAATGAAACACACCCTAAAAGAAACCTCATAAAGTGCCACAGGCCTGGAAACCTTTTTCTTTTTAACACTCCATTAGGGTCTAACCAGATACAGTACACACACACACACTCACTCACTCACGCATCAGGTGACACGTTTCTTACATCAGACGAGCTTTAAATTGGCTTTTTAGTGCGTCACAGGTGTGAAGGTTGGGTGGAGGCTGTAGCCCTGGCACTCTGCAGGTGACTGGAGAGTGGGAATGCAGCCGGGTGTAGCCGAGGTGGAGGAGGAAGAGGAGGAGGAGAAGGAGGAGGAGGAAGAGGAGGTGGAGGAGGAGGAGGAGGAGAAGGAGGAGGAGGAGGAAGAGGAGGTGGAGGAGGAGGAAGAGGAGGGTGGTGGGAGCAACTGCGGAAGGAAGCAGGAGAAAAATGGCCACAATCCCCGTCAATTAAAACTGTGTTGTGGAAACCCCAGCATTAATAAGACATAGACATTATGGACCGAAGTATCCTCTCAGCACCCGATGAAAAATGCATGATGAGGAAAAAAAAGTGGGTGAGAAAGAGAAGAGTGATAGAGAGGGGGAGAGAGAGAGAGCGAGAGAGAGGGGCCTATATAGGCTGAGATAAAACATGGATCCACCAGGGCGCATTAGAGGTATCAATAAATCAGGAAATAAATGACATCCTGAAGTTCAAAAGCAGCGAGTGGAGCCGAGCGGAGCGCTGCCCTCACCCCAGCTAGCCTCAGCCTCAGCACCGACTCCAGCTGCCCCATCTTCCCGGCTGCGGCGGGATCACATGGCCCCTTTAATCACCGCAACCACCTGCACTGCCACTGCCAAGCTTATTAGGCCTTACAGGACGTGGCGAGTGCTCTCTCATTGTCTCCTATCCAGAGCTCTGCCAAGGACACTCTCTCCCACCCGGACTCGCGTCATTAGATTCTACAAAAGGATATTGGATTTTGGGTCACAGGGAAAAGAGAGGCATAGAAGCCACAATAGAGTTGGGAGGGTTCCTGATATTGACTTACTTGTCCCAGTATGTGGGATAAGCCTGGGACTGTTATATGAGTTGGAAGTAATAGCCATCACCACCTCTGAAGGGAAGAGAGCTTCTTGGAATCTATCTCTCAACAGCAATGCCTACTCAATGCAAGGTGGAGATTGGAATGGATTTGCATGAAGTACAGCTTGACATTGCAGAGTGATACTTTTAAGGCAATGCATTGGTCGTGGCTGATATACAACCCCCATTTCCAAAAAAGTTGGGACGCTGTGTAAAGTATACATAAAAACGCTATGATATGTAAATTGTGTAAACCCTATATTTTAATGGAGAACAGTGTAATGGCAGCATATACATTTTTCAAGCAGAGAAATACTATTGCTTTTTGGAAAAAAAATGTTTATTTTGAATTTGATGCCGGCAGCAACACGTCTCAATTTTTCATGAAATAGTCGAATTTGTCAGTTTCATCATTTGTCTATTTCCTTTTTGCGTTTAAATGTGTTCTCTTACGATTATTTACATTTGACATGTTGTCCCTTTTTTGGAAATGAGGTTATTTTAGGCCCTTTGCCCACTACTGTATGTAATACCCCATTAGGGTTTCATTTGCCCCAGGAACACTGTGATCGTTCCTCTAGTTTGATTTGCCAAGTGGTTGACTAAGGTCAGGACTAAATGGAGGCTGGAGGGAGGGGTGAGGTAGGATGGGGTGGACGCTTGAAAGGGTCTGGGTGATAGAGCCGTCATCGGCAGCTGACGATTAGCCTCGTGGGTTCCATACTAAGGGGCCGGTATCCAAGCCTCTCTGCAGTTATTTATGGAAGGCTATCTAAACTCCATTTGGGGTGGGGTGGGGTGGGGTGGGGTGGAGGTGGGGTGGAGGTGGGGGGTGGAGGTGCAAAGGAAGGTGGTGGGTGGGGGGAGACGCATCTATGCATCAGTGATCTTTAAAGATTCCTCTCTTCCCCTCCTCTATCTCCCACTCCCTCCTCCTTTTTTCTTTCTTGTCTGAAAGTCCCCCAGGGTGTGCTGGTAGGGGAGTGGCAGACACTCTACCCCCTGCGGTGTCTCTGGCTGTCTGAGGGATTGCTAAAGACTTTTCTCTTTTTCATTTCACTCAGGCGAGAAAATAAAATAAATAAATAAATAAAACTTCACTCGAGAGGTGATAAACACCTCCCCTTGGCCCTGTGGTGTCCTGTCATCCTATCTGCATGCTCCCTGACTCTCTCCTTGATTTGGGGAGAGGTCCCACTCCTTTACCCATGACCACTCGTGATATGAGCTGATGGCTGCACCTTTGATCCATCGGCTGTGGAGAAGACCGGCCGAGCCTCACGTCCCCCTGACCCAACAAAATGGGCCTCAGATGGGCCGACAGACATCAGAGGCATTCCTTGGCGGTGCCACTAACCGTTTGGCTTGGCACGAGAGTGTTGTACTCTACATGACGTTAATATCTCGATGTGCCGTTTGTGAACTATCCTGCTGTCTCCCTTTTTTTACTCAGTCTTGTCATTGTCTCTCTGTGTGTCTCTGAAATTGCCTATTACAACGGTTGAACATGGAGTTTCCCTCTGAGCCCTCTACAGTGGAGCAATGTGGAACATTTTGTGTATATCAAAAACAAGAGAGACAGACAAGAAGGAATGCTGATATCCTCATCTGAGTGGGATGCAAGTATACCATTAGTTTCCAAATTACTCATGGCTGTCTCAGTGGAATATCACACCAAACATGCAATCAAGTCGAACAGCAATTCTGATTTGTCGCAATTATTTCACAGAGAATTGCAGAGGAAACCATTTCTGGCTGGCTTTCTTTTTTTCTCAAGAGCCCTCCGATTTGCTGGCTCGACAACCGAGAGCCTGGTGCTCACACACACACACACACACACACACACACACACTCTCAGCTTTGGAGTGGAGCATTTTAGTTGCGTCTCAAACAGCGAAGTAGCGTCAGAAGTGCAAAAGGTGACGACAAACATTATCCCATTCTGACACGGCCAAGGCACTTTTCTAGTACAGCCTGCGATTTCATTCTCTCTGCTGCTTTGGTCTTTCACTGGGTGACTGGGTGTTTAGTGTATCAATGACACGAATTCTCGACTTAGCAAAGATCACTGCAGCACGCAGAAGGGTCAGGTACAGTTCAGCTGCCCCCGTCACAAGGGGGGTATGTGGCTCAATTGAATCAGTTTGTGAAGCTTTTTTTCTCTCTTTTTCTCCAAGCAAGCACAGCAGCCTTGGGTGTGTTATGCATCGCATATATGTCACATGTTACGAGGAGCACAATCCACTTCCTCTTCTCAGCCGCTTGATAAGCCAATAAACAAAAACAAATAAACACCTAGAAGGGAGACAGCAAAAAATGTCTTGAACTTTGTAACAAATACATGCATGTCCATCAGAAACCTTTGTAAGACTGTCATTCATTATCTAATCATTTAGCTAAGAAATAATGATATATAAATATAAATTTTTCGGTAACACTTTACTTGACGGGTGAGTTCATAACACATTCATAGCAACTGTCACAAACTGCACATAAAGCATTCATGACTGTTTCATGAGACATGACTCAACATTCATACCAAACCTTTCATGAATGTGGAAGACAGAACGATAAAAATGTGTCAAAATAAAAGTCCAACAATTGCAAAGCAGCATTGCTGTTTTTGTTCCAAACCTCTAACCTGATCACGTCACATCTTAGTCAATGGGCTACTCCAGTGCCAAAAAGACAGAACATGGTCAAGCAAATCATTTTTGTTTCATAAAAATGTATTTGTTTTATGATAGCCTACCTTTGCAGATGATTTTCTTATCTTTTGCTACTGGGAATGTCCAACCGTTCCAGGTTACACAAATACAGGTCAGCTGAATGTAGGCTAGTTTACCTCCCAGTGTTAAATTCAGTGATTATGAATACTTCACAACTTGTATAGTAAAGTGACATTCGATGTAGACTTCATAAGATATTCATGAAATATTTACAAAGGCTGGAGAGAAAAACGGCAATGCTGCTTTGCGATTGCTGGACTTTTATTTTGACAAGTTCTGTGACATTGTTCTGTCTTCCACATTCATAAAAGGTTTGGTATGAATGTTGAGACATGTCTCATGAAACAGTCATGAATGCTTTATGTGCAGTTTATGACAGCTGCTATGAATGTGTTATGAACTCACCCGTCAAGTAAAGTGTTACTTTACCCATTTTTCATTTTATTTTATTTTATTAAGAAAGTCTTGCAAAAAACATCTGGTATATATACATATCTGTGTGTGTGTGTGTGTGTGCTTGTGTATGTTAGTTTATTTGCTCTGAATAACGTGACAAAAATATTCGGTGTATGCTTGAGGTAATGTTTGTATTATGATGCAATAATTTTCAAGGAACAGTCGTGAGTCTGCTGAGGGAGAAATGTGGGGTCCGTTTAGGCTAAGTGTCTGGGAGAGAGGGAAGAGGGAGGGGGCAGTTGGCACGGCTCAGAGTGAACGCTGACATTTTGTATGACAAGATCTGTAATCTCAGAAATTGCGACTCAGTCGACTGTGCCTTGCCGCTGAAAGTTTCTTGGAGAGATTATTGTTGGATAACCTTCGGAGAAGACGCTGCGTATTTTAATAAAGCATTGTCGCCTTGTCGGAGTGGATGATGGATCCGGCTGACAGTCGCTTCTCCAGCACCCAAACTGAGTCACCCACTCCACCTGGCGTCCTCCCAAGGCCCAAACTGAGTCACCCACTCCACCTGGCGTCCTCCCAAGGCCTCCGACATCTCACAACCCTTCCGCAAACCCATCTGAAAGCCATCGGCGGAGTGGCAGAGGAATCAGCCCACTCTCTGTTTGTGAATTTGTTCTCATTTATTTTCCATTTGGTTAACTCAAACGCTTCAAGACCTCGAGAGTGTGAAACAAAGCCTTGCCTATAGCCTTGACAACTTTTGTAGTGTGCTTTGGATCTGACATCGCAAAGGCATTAGAAAATGAAAATAAAAAGAAGGATCATTGTTTTATTGTGTGTGTCTTTGTGTGTGTGCGTGTTTGTTTGTTTGTTTGTGTGTGTGTGTGTATGTGTGTATTATTAGTGCTACAGTAGATGACAAAAATCACAATATACAGTTCAGAGTGGCTGCTCAGAGAAAGGGAAAGAGCAGAGCAGGGTAACCCATCAGTAGGCTTCCCTTGTTTATAGCAGCCAGAGAGCAAGAGAGAAAGAGAGAGAGAGAGAGAGATAGGGAGAGAGAGAGACAGAGAGAGAGAGAGAGATAGGGAGAGAGCATGCAGGGGAGAGAGAGAGAGAGAGAGACAGAGAGAGAGAGAGAGAGAGAGAGAGAGAGAGATAGGGAGAGAGCATGCAGGGGAGAGAGAGAGAGAGAGAGCGAGAGAGATAGAGAGAGAGAGCATGCAGGGGAGAGTGATACTGTAGGTACTGATCCCCTCTCCCTCCTCTGGAGCCCAAAGTCAGTGTCTCCGCGGCCAGCAGCGCCCTGTTGTCCTTGAATAAAAGCTGTCTGCGCTCGGGCGCTCGGGACCTGTGTTTACTTCCGTCAGAGTGTCACTCAAAGAGTACAGCCAGCCGTGGCGGCAGGCATCCATGAACATTGTGTGCATTCTTTTTTGATTGTCTTGTGTTGTGTGTGTGTGTGTGTGTGTGTGTGTGTGTGTGTGTGTGTGTGTGTGTGTTTGTGTCTGTGAGAGCGGGAGTGTGAGGGAGTGTGTCTCTGAACTTGAGTGTCTGTTTATGCTTGTGCATGCATATTTGTGTGCACTTGAGTGTGTGTGTGTGTGTGTGTGTGTGTGTGTGTGTGTGTACATAAAGAAAGTGATGGAACTTTGACCGGGGCGGGAACTGCCTTTTGAT
>NC_055970.1:1466621-1469121 GCF_018492685.1 Alosa sapidissima
AGTGAGTGAGTGAGTGGGTTGAGTGAGTGAGTGGGTTGAGTGAGCGAGTGAGTGAGTGAGTGAGTGGGTTGAGTGAGCGAGTGAGTGAGTGAGTGAGTGAGTGAGTGAGTGAGTTGAGTGAGCGAGTGAATGAGTGAGTGAGTGAGTGAGTGAGTGAGTGAGTGAGTGGGTTGAGTGAGCGAGCGAGTGAGTGAGTGAGTGGGTGAGTGAGTGAGTGAGTGAGTGGGTTGAGTGAGCGAGCGAGTGAGTGAGTGAGTGGGTGAGTGAGTGAGTGGGTGAGTGAGTGAGTGAGTGAGTGAGTGAGTGAGTGGGTTGAGTGAGTGAGTGAGTGAGTGGGTGAATGATTGAGTGAGTGGGTTGAGTGAGTGAGTGGGTGAGTGAGTGAGTGAGTGAATGATTGAGTGAGTGGGTGAGTGGGTGAGTGAGTGGGTGAGTGATTGATTGAGTGCACAAGTGAGCGTGGGCAAGTAAGAAAAACAATGGCTAAAACTAGTGAGCATGATATGAGATGTGCAGTGTGCAGTATGCAGTGTGCAGTATGCAGTGTGCAGTGTGCAGTATGCAGTGTGCAGTATGCAGTGTGCAGTATGCAGTGTGCAGTGTGCAGTATGCAGTGTGCAGTATGAAGTATGCAGTATGCAGTGTGCAGTGTGCAGTATGCAGTGTGCAGTGTGCAGTATGCAGTATGCAGTGTGCAGTGTGCAGTGTGCAGTATGCAGTGTGCAGTGTGCAGTATGCAGTGTGCAGTATGCAGTATGCAGTGTGCAGTGTGCAGTGTGCAGTATGCAGTGTGCAGTATGCAGTTCATAAGGGACTATAGAGGCCGTGGGGAGTGTGTGAACCTGTAACAACTCATGATTACAACAACATGCACACTCACACACACACACATAATCACACACACACACACACAATCACACAATCACACATACAAAAAACACTCAAACCCAATCTTGCCGGCATGCTCTCTTCAAAGCACTTTGCTTATGGAATTCTTTCCTGGCAAATCTCATTTTCTGGGTCTCACAGAGAGGACTGCTGACTGTAATCACATCAAGACATGAGCAGCCGCTACACAGGACTCCGACAATGACATTAAAGGACACACACCTAACAAAGCTCAACGCTTTTTCAAAATAGCCCAGCCAAATGCAATTAGCCACAGAGAGCCACTAAATAAAACACCAAACGCAGGCCGCTTCTCACAGGCGCACACGCTACGGCCCCTAATTGCTTTTCACAGACCGCGTGACGCACAGCTTCTCCGTCTGACGCAGAGGCAGAGGCGCGCGGAGCGCAGTCAAAGGCTCAGCCATTGCAGACCTCTCAGAAACTACCAGCACACGCACATGCACGTACTGTATCCGCGCCATGATGTCTGTCCACCACGGCCGGGGCTCACATGCCACTCCTCTTCTACCTGGCTTGCATCTTTAAACACGATAGGGACAGAACGCATGAGAATGACAATCAGAGAGAGAGAGAGAGAGAGAGAGAGAGAGATTGAAAAAAGTGTGGAGAGAGAGAGAAGGAGAGAGAGAAGGAAAATAATATGAAAGAGATAAAGAAAAGAAATGGTAAAGAGATGCAGCAGGTGGTGGGGGAGTGCAGAAAGAGGTGGGGATGGTGTTGAGGTGTGGTGATGGGAAAAAGAGAGGGAGACAGAACGATGGAAAGAGAGTGAGCAAGAGAGGAAAAGAGAGAGGGGTGAGGCGGAAGGAGGAGACAGCGGTCAGTCCCAGAGTTCTGTGTCTGAGGATGATTAAGAGTCCAGGCCTGTCCTGCGCTGTGCGCTGTGCAAGGTAGAGAACACAGAGGGAGGCCAGCCCATACATACATTCATCACCTTTCCCCGCGTCTGTTGGCTTCATACAAATGCTAAATATGCACTTATAAATATTCCTCATTCTCCCATAGGCCGGGGACCCTTGACAGCATACACTGCGTCCACTTCAAAAGCAAATGGCAAGGGGCCGAGCTGAAGCGTTTGTGCTCACCATTCATCATGCTTCCTCATTTGCATCCATCTTCCCTCTTACTGTCTACCTTCCCCGCTATCACTGCGGGCTACCAAACAGAACAAATCCTCTATCCGTTCATTTTCAACGTGCTAATTTCATCACATAACAGATTAGCATCTTCTGTTTTCCTGACAGCCAATTTTGGGTTTAGAAGTCAGAAAACAACAAAAACCCCAGCAACAAAAAAGGGGAGAAAAAAAATCTCATTTGAAATGTGACACACTCCCTTCATTGCACCCCGAGACACTAATCATGAATGAGTTTTACGAGCATAGCAGGGATTTCCGCAAATGAACTGTCCAAAAAAGAACTACAACAAATAATGGATGTGTTGTTCCCGCGCTTCTATTACCCTTCGGCTTAATTGGCTGTGAACTATTCTCTATCCCCCCTGCCAAGCGCAAGCTTGTAGATAATTAAAACTAGATGCCACCGAAGCCTAAATTTACAACTTGTTGCTCGCAGTAATTACTCTTACT
>NC_055970.1:1476621-1496621 GCF_018492685.1 Alosa sapidissima
CACAAACATGACCTTCAGATGACTCGCAGTGCCTCAGCTGACACATCCCATATGCTCCAGTGTGGACATACAGCTTGAAACCTCTATATCTGCTATCTCTGTTGTATAGAAAGTATAAAGGTCAGTCTTCTAGATTAAATAAAATGACATTTGGAAGAAATAGGTCACTTAGAGACACAAACATCAGCCTGTCAGTGTATGAATTCTAAAATGTGAGCATACTTTTACATGTCACCTTACGAAGGCCGTGCACAGTGTTTCTTGTACAAAAAGGCCTTCCGCTGGTGCAGACTACAATGCAAGTCATTTTCATCACTGACACCATTGTTAGCACAGTCAAGTTCATCATCACCATCACTCCCACTGCCATCATCACCGAGTAGACATGCAGCTATCCAGAGACCTCATGCTGTTCTGGGCAGCTTGTCTTTTCCATTTGATCTTGCCTCAGGCTAGTATTGGCTTGCTTACCTCTCATCATATATGCAGCTATGATGAATTGTTAATTGCTTAGCCGTGCAGTGGTTGTTATAAGGTTAATTTTTACCTTCCAACTTCTCAGAATTGAGCATTCGGTTGGAAACTTATCTCTGTGCTCTCAATTCAATTCAATTCAATTCAAGAATGCTTTATTGGCATCTCTCTCTATCTCTCTCTCTCTCTCTCTCTCTCTCTTTCTCTCTCTCTCTCTCTCTCCCTGTTATGTTTACTGGAGGTTGAGAACTTCTGGTATTGCCTGCCAGGGTTTTGAACTGCAGGAGGCAGGCTGTTTGTTCTTCAGCGGTCACTGACCATTTGAGAAGCACTCAGTGTAGTCTTTCGACTGAATCCTGCCGGCTGTTGTGTCCTTGCATAATGTTTTTCTTCTCCTAGATGTACACTTTTAACGGCATGTCCTTGTGCATCAATGGAACATGGCCTCCCTTCCTTCTTTGAGTGATGGTTGCTACTCAGCATTCAAGTTGTCAGTGCAAGTTATTTGAAAGCGCCTGCCTTGGTCTTCAATTAACACAATTGTATCTCAACTGCCATTCGATTTACTTTTTAGATTGCGTATACATTCTGCGCTTGGCAATTAGGAGCGCAGTTCGTGATAAGAGGGAATTAGTGTCTGGGAATGAAAGGGGTGCATGTTTGCCTTAGAACTACACAGACGCTCCATGCTGAAAGAGAACAAAAATGTGATCAGAGAGACAGAGAGAGAAGGAGAGAGAGAGAAAGAGAGAGAGAGAGGAGGAAGAACAACAGTCAACCCATTGACTGATCATGAACGTGGAGTGCTAAGCCTCTCATTAAATGAAGTGTGTGTTTTGGCTTCCTTTTTGTCTCCTCTTTGTGGTTGTGGAGGGGATGGATGAAAGATTAAACCCTTTCGTATGGAGATCAGAGCTCCTGTGCATTCACAGACTGCGAATCCTAATACAACTAGTTTCAATGAAAAGGAGGTTTTATGTTATTGATGCCACTGAAGAGGGACCAGTGGCCCATTCTGAGAACCGTACCTTACAAATGGCTCCGAACGAGATGTTGCCACAGAGACAAGGAGATGATAGACTAGTCGAGGTCGGGTATTTTAATATCCAGTCAGTGCTTCCTGTTTTCTCTCAGTCTCACTCACTAACTCGCCAGGAAGCTCATAAGCTCATAATGTCGGCTGTGTTTTGGGCCTTGGCTGCACGCTGCTACAATGACCATCTAGATAAGCTTCATTATCTCCCTTGAACACAAACAGGAGCGCTAATCACCAAACCAAACACAAAATTCACAAAAAGCAACACGGAGAGAGTGAGAGAGATAGACAGAGAGAACAGGAGCTGGAGATGAAGAGGGAAGAGAGAGAGAGAGAGAGGAGAGATGGAGTAAGAGAAAGGCAGAGGAGTGAGAAGGGGAGCGGTTTTAAAGGAAAGAGAGAGGAGAAGAGACTGAGGAAATAGACATAGAAGGAAAGAGACCCAGAGGACCATTAGAACAATAGGGGTTCTGTGTTGGGCTGCCTGTGATGGGCTTTGTCCTGACACACACACACACACCACCCCCTGATGCTCACAAACTGAAGCCACTCACTGCATCTTAAGAGGCAGGTCTGTGAAGAGCTTTCGACTGTACGCTCCCAGGCAATGGCTATAATGCACACACAATGCGGGGCGGGGGGGGGGGGGGGGGGGTTGTTTACACTGACCTTGAGACGCTGAGCATTTGCAAAGGCCTAACTGGGGAAATAAAGACCGAGGCAGAGAGATGGAGAGGGATTGTGAAGTAAAACTAAGCTGTTGCTGATCCTATGTTTTTATGAGAGGTGGATATGGCAGTTAACTGTGTAAATGTGTTTGTTTGTGAGTATGTGTGTGTGTGTGTGTGTGTGTGTGTGTGTGTGTGGTGTGTGTTTGGTGGGGGGAGGGGGGGTCAATTTCATCTTCCATAGTTTGGATTAGTTTTTGGATTCACCTGTGGTATTCAACAGTACTGCATTAGAATGACATGTTACAGTATTTTGCCACTAATACTTTGGGATAAGTCATTCCAAAACATTGTGTTACAGTGGGTACTTGTTACATAAGTCACATATTTATGCTCTTTCAGTGCAAAATGCAAAGTTGCACAAGTGGTAGGAACATAAATCTGACAATTGTGCTGCAACACCCACATGCCAGCGAATAAATTTGCCAAAGGTAGGTGACAGACTGGACTAAAACAGTCAATTAAATTGACAGACACACCATTTCAACATCATATAATTGGGATCCTTTTTGGATGAACGCCACTGTGTCGCTCTCATGTACTGAAATACAAGACATACAGTACTATTCACACACAAGCACATACAATACTATTCACACACAAGCACATACAGTACTATTTACACACAAGCACATGTGTCGCTCTCATGTACTGAAATACCGGACATACAGTACTATTCACACACAAGCACATGCTACACATTAGCAAGGATTTTGAGAAACAAACTGAAGATATGTATATTTTTTATTTAAAACAATTGCTGTGAATATGTGATTGAGTGTGTTTTGGTGATCTTATATATAAAAACAAAGGCCAATGTGTGGTCAGTAGACCACTGTCTCTTGCTCTGTCAATGAAAGGCTATTAAGTCAGATCCAAATCCTTCCCATGCCTGATTTGCGGAGGAGTCTCTCTCTCTCTCTCTCTCTCTCACGTGTGTGTGTGTGTGTGTGTGTGTGTGTGTGTGTGTGTGTGTGTGTGTGTGCATGCAGTGGTGGTGATATGACGAGCCCATGCTCTTGACAGATATCCCAGGACGGCCCTGACAGCCGATGAGGCCAGTCGTCCTGATGGACAGCAACTGGATCTTATCTGTGGCAGGCTATCAAAGAGGGGGGTTGCAGACCTCTTTATCTCTCCAACACACACTCCTCCTGAGCCCAGGTCCTCAGGTGGGGGAGGAGAGAGAGAGAGAGAGAGAGAGAGAGAGAGAGAGAGAAAGAGAGAGAGAGAGAAAGAGAGAGAGAGAGAGAGAGAGAGAGAGAGAGAGAGAAAGAGAGAGAGAGAAAGAGAGAGAGAGAGAGAGAGAGAGAGAGAAATGAATGAATGAAAGTAGGAGGGATACTCACTCGATCTGTTGGATTAAAAAGGGCAAATTTGCCACATACCTGTAGACCACAGCAAATATAGTGTGTAACCAGTCAACAGTTTATGAATCACTTAGCACTATCAGCAGTCATTTATTATTATTATGTATATCATACTAAGGTCTATGGGGAAATGTCTTATTTAAAGATCATTTTCAGTGCAGCTTAGTATGGAAAATGAGGACATGTCTCAGATGCCAGTGTTTTTCCTCAAGACTGATAACTGCTGTTTTTGGAAAAGAAATGTTGAATTAAGTCGTCATCACCTGAGCATACCTATGATTTCATGTAATAAATACTAAATGTAAATATATTAAACATTTTCATACATCTTTGTTTTTTTTTTTTCAATATGACTTATAGCTTCATAAATGTTTAGATTAAGCTATTTTAATTACTGTTATGTGTGCAATATGCTGGGCTAACATATTGGCAATAATAAATAAACAATGTTTGCCTCAGTGGGAAGGATTAGAATAAGAAACTGGCATTTCATATCCCAGAGAGTGAGCAAGCCCGTTGTACCACTATATTCATATTTTGTATGAATGTGGGCATTCCACCTCACCGGTTTCTTATAAAGCTGTAAAGTCGAATGAAGCCAGTGATTTTCACAGTTGTCTCCTCCTCTCAGCTTTTGTATGGAGTAGGTGCATGCAGGGGAAGCTAAAGTCTGCATTTAGCCATGCTGCCATTCCTCGTTCCCACTTTTTTTTGAACTACAGTAGCATTAGAAGGAAGAAATCTGCATAGACGTCAGATTACTGAACAAACGAGAGGAGACATGGAGCAGATTGGCGTCCGGTTGTTTGTTTATTTCACTTTCCAAGATCTGTCTGCAGCCATATGCTTGAGGTCTGCATTTACATACTTCACAGCTCTGGGATTATGCATTCATTTAACTTTGGATAGGGGGCTAAAGGTAAACACATGGGTGGATCCTTTACTGTAAAAACGTGAGACTGCTGTAGGTAATATGACCACTACAGGTCAGGATTTTTTGGTAACACTTTACTTGACGGGTGAGTTCATAACACATTCATAACAGCTGTCATAAACTGCACATAAAGCATTCATTGCTGTTTCATGAGACATGACTCAACATTCATACCAAACCTTTCATGAATGTGGACGACAGAACAACAACAACTTGTCAAAATAAAAGTTGTTTTAAATTATCCAATATTTCATAAAGGATACCATTAATTTAATCTTTCCAGCCTTTGTAAATATTTCATGAATATCTTCATGGAATGTCACTTTACTATAGACCCTTTCAAGAGAGTTCCATTATCAGCATCTTATTATATGGCTCTTCAACAACAATTGGGTTCTATGGAACTATTTATTTGTTTCTGATTGGCCGAGAGACGTTCCATGAGTTGGAATATCCCTGGACATTTCAACTCAGACTTTGCACAGCTAATAATAAATCACTCCGCGATACAATGCGAAGATTTGACACAATGTTCTCATCCCAGCTCTCCACTATTTTAAGCAATGGGTTACTCCTTAGCAAACCATAACGAAACAGTGCTTCACCACATCTGTGGATTAAGCTACACAGTCAACTCAATGTAAGTAAGATAAACGAGGATGCTAATTGTTCTCAGCATTGCCAGCATTGTGTAGGGCCTATAATATGATTGTCACTTGGAGGAGACTTGTAGATAACTAACGTTAGCATAGTTAGCTAACCGCTGCTAACGTGCTAGCATCGTGTCAGAAAAACATATGGGGCTGTGCACAGTAGTGTAACATTTATTCACCATAAATTAATAAAGTTGAGTGGTTCTGCAATGTAGGCTATGTTTCCGTTTTTATGCAGTAACATGTCCCTTACATAACATGGCCCAGTGTCCTTGTAACATTCATGCAGCAAAGCTAGATATGAATGTGATTTCAGCCCGACTTTCAACATTTCTTTCAAGAAGACACGTAAACCACAAAGACCCGTAAAGAGGGATCTGGAATGTTGGTTACCTAGCAACCAAGACACTGTCTATTGAAAAGGGAACTGTTTTTTGATGCGTAAGAACGATGTCGAAATTAACATTTTTAAACAATATTGGGGTGTTTTCAGATTATTTAGTTTGTGGTAGAATTGTTGTATAAAAGCAATATAGCACTCGTGATCGTGGGATTGGTCATGGATATTCCCACGGGTGTTGCTGCCTGCACCACTCGGCCTCCGGCCTCGTGGCTACGGCCGAACAACACCCGTGGGAATATCCATGACCAACCCCACTCTCACTCGTGCTATATTGCTTAATTATACGGCTCTTCACAATGCAAGTAGAATGCTCCATTGACTTAAATGGGATTTCCGAAAGTTCTAGCGGTCATTATTTATTGGGAAAAGACCTCTGAAAACAAGAATGACTGCTGTCAATGGCAACAGAGTTTGTGCTTGGAACTTCATTCAAAAGTGAAAGCAGACGGTTGATCAGCTGTGTTCTAAAGAATGTTTGATTCAAGTTCAGCGTGTGTTGCGAACTATTTGTTTCTCAGCAAAAGCCACGACGAAACGGTAACAAATAAGTGTAAAGAGACATATCATGGAGTTTATTTTTTCGTTTTGGCAAGTAGCCGTATAATAAGCGGGATAATGTATAGAATGCCGGTCATCATGGGAAAATAGGTCCGGTTCGCCCTGTCGGGACTTATTTTCCCCATAATGACCGGCGTTCTATACATTATCCCTTACATAGTTGGCCCCACAAGACTTCCTTTTTAACATTCCATATGTTATCTTAATGCAGAGGAAGTAGATTGGGAACCAAATAGAACGTTCAAGCATTGTTTTTGTTTTTGTTGTTGAAAGAGTCTATACAAGTTGTGAAGTATTCGCAATCACTGAGTTTAACGCTGCTAAGGCAGCCTGGAAACTACGGCCCTAATTTTTGCCTCAGATAGGGAACCAATCACAGAACAGGGGGGAAAGCAAGACGATGATGAGCTATGCAGAGACACATTTGATAGACATCCGTGGCACCCAATAAACGGATCTGGGCATTTTTTTAAAATACGAGAAAATTAACATTTGGTTCCCAGACCACGTCTCATTGAGAAGTGGTGGCGCTAGCCAGGCTAGCGCAGCGGAGGGGTCTTGTTCCGCCCTGAAGGGACTTATTTTCACAGTAATGACCGGCGTTCTATACATTATCCCGCTTATTATACGGCTACTTGCCAAAACGAAATAATAAACTCCCCACGATATCACTTTAGCCTACATAACCTTGCCTATTTGTTACCGTTCATCGTGGCATATGCTGAGAAACAAATAGTTCGCAACACACGCTGCTGAACTTGAATCAAACATTCTTTAGAACACAGCTGAACAACCGTCTGCTTTCACGTTTGAATGAAGTTCCAGTCCTTGCGTAGTGATATGAAAGACATTAATCAGAAGCACAAAACCCGTTGCCATTGACAGCGGTGATTAAATGCTTTGCTGGTGATTTATGTAGGTTTAACATTGGGCCTTCCCAACATTCGGGCCTTTCATGTGAATGGAACGTTCTGCAGCACTCTGAAGAGCCGTGTAATAATGGGAGGTAAACTATTCATTCAGCTAACCCGTATTTGTGTAACCTGGAACGGCTGGACATTCCCAGTAGCAAAAGATGACAAATCATCTGCAAAGGTTACATCATAAAACAAATACATTTGTATGAAACAAAAAATATTTGCTTGACCATGTTTTGTTTTTTTGGCACTGGAGTAGCCCATTGACTCAGATGTTAGAGGTACAGGTGATCAGGTAAGAGATTTGGAACAAAAACGGCAATGAAAGGTTTGGTATGAATGTTGAGTCATGTCTCATGAAACAGCTATGAATGCTTTATGTGCAGTTTATGACAGCTGCTATGAATGTGTTATGAATGTTATGTGTGTGTGAATGGTGTACATGAAAAACAATGTATATGCATTTGTGAATGTGTATTTAGAGAAGTGGGAGACAGAAAGGCTAACAGAGAGAAGAAACTAGAGCAGAGGGTAGCTGGTGAGGAGATCTCTCACGCCGTGCGTGGTGTGTGGTCCTTCGGTAGCACAGCGGAGCGGGCGAAGCAGAGGAGAGAGGATCCTAGGAAGGAGGGAGCGTTGCGGTTAAATGCTGTGCTAAGCACGTCAGATGGGCTCTATTCCCCATCTCCTCCTCCTCCTCCTCCTCCTCCTCCTCGACTCAGCTCACTACCTCAGCGTTCCCCGCCGACTGTAAACACGTTCGGCACTTCGGCCCCTGGCCCACAGCCCTCATCTCTGTCATTAAGAGCCATTTTATTCGCTCATAACCAATGCAGATAATCTCATTTAGAGATCTGATTGATCCCACCACACCACACACACACACGTATATAGATATACACACACACACACACACACACATACACATACACAGACTCTAAAAAAATATTTTTGCCCATATTTATTGTAGGCCTGTGGATATAGGGGAGATGTGTGTTACAGCAACATCAAATGTGGGCCCGCGCAACACTGTCAGTTATTTAAAGTCCTGGCTGTGCCGCAACGCGACAGGGAGGCAGTTTGGGAATTTCTGTCAAGCTGTCGCAGCCAGTGAAAATGACTGCTCATCCCCACAGAGCGACACCACACCCTGTTGCTCTGCCTTTCACACGCTAAATCAACAGGTTGAGATTTGTCTGCTGTGCATCGTGATTTCCCTCCCATCAACCCCCTCTCTCTCCCTCCCTCCCTCTATCTCTCTCCCTCCCTCTCTCTCTCTCTCTATATATATATATATATATGTATATATATATATTTCTCTCTGTCTATCTCTCTTTCTCTCCAGATGTTTGCATGTCTTCACTTTGAATCATGACACGTTTTGAAGGCTCATGTTTTATTCCTGACCTCTCTCTCTGCTATCCAACTCGTCCCAGGGATCAAAGGCCCCCATCTTCACAGGAGATACTGCAACTGGTTTGCAAAGCACATCTACTTGGCAAGGTGACCCCTCAAAATCAGGCAAAACAAACCTAAAAAAGAGAGCACATAAATCACAAGTATTTCTAAGTATTTCAAAGGCTTTCATTTGCTTTTTAATCACTCTGAGATATCATTCTATTGTTTCTCATTTCCATACATTTTCTTCCCAATAGAAGTCATTATTTCTGATGGTATGGAAGCTGTAGACACTGAGAGGATTTCACATTCTGTTTAGAAATGCAGACAACGAGGTCACGGCGAGTCCGCGCCCTCTCATGCCAAACAGGATGCACCGGCACAGGTGTAACAGGATACGCCGCCCTGTTGACTGCAGCTGATGACTACACTGTGTTATCTCGGCGATAACAAGAACAGATTGCCGGAGAGCACAACGGCAGACGCGTAACAGCTGTCCGACGCGGTTATGGATGGCCACATAGCCATAGACACCAAACGGCAAAAGACAAGATTACGGTGAGCAGGCCGCTGCTGTGAGGGCCGGAGAGCACATCCCAACACATGGCTATGCATGCCGTCTCATGGCACATGATCAAGGCCTCAACAACTGGAGACTCTTCATCAGCTCTACACAAACAGGCTGAAGATGTGATGGCTGTAAACATGTTGCTGGTTGTTGGATGGATCATCTTCTTTACTGAGAGACTACTTTTGTTAATTTGCTGACAGCTATTTCACGAGGAAGGAAAGATTTTGTGCAGCACCTAAAAAAATCAGATACATTTTTTGGCAGTATTTATGGCTTTTATCCTCCATTTATTAATTTAATAAAGAATTCATTAAAAAATAAAAGAATTCATGGTGCAATTTTTACATTCAAAATATACAATATGTTTAATGCATCAACAACAACAAACAACTACCTTTACAATGGTGATGGGAACTAACACCAAAGTCCTTTTAGGCAAGTCCCTCCACGTGCGGCCATATTACAATGCTTTTTTGGGCTCTTACAGTATATATTAGAACTATTACATATTTTGGGTAGAACTGCGTGTGCGCAATGCTTCACAAATCACAACACACCAACCTCGCTCCAGATGCGAGATCACAAAACATGATTGGCACGATTTGGTATTCGATTTGGTATTCACAACATACCACATGATTGGCACGTTGTATTCACAACATACCACATGATTGGCACAATGTATTCACAACACACCACATGATTGGCACGATGTATTTACAACTGCCATGTTTGCGTTACGAACTCACTCCATACATTTCTATAGGAGATCCTTTGCGTGCTGTGTCTCCTCATTATAAAGTCTCTGCTAACACTATGCTAATAGTGCTTCAACCATTCCTCAACTATTAATGCTGCTGCTAATTATCAAAGTTTACTATTCGCCTACACATCTCCCTGTGTGGTTTCAAAAGGACTCCGACCTGCAGTTTTATTGGCTCTAAGCCCTGGGACAGGAATTAAAAGGGAGACCGTTTACAGGCTATTTGACCTTGGCACTGACTGCTTCTTCCAGGCTAAGAACTAAACAGGAGAGGTTCTGCGTAGAGCTATCTACTATGGCTATAATGGTTTTAAAACAGCAGCACAAAATATGGGGTGCTTGTGGTTCAATGTGTCTTGCGATGACACAACTGGTGAATTGTGATTAATAATTAATTCCTGTCTCTCACTCCGACAAAGTAAGATGCTTGTCTTTTATTCCTCATTAAAATATAGTTGTCATCTAAATGCAGTCTGTCGACCAAGGACTCCTAAGGCGTCCTTAAATTTTCATATGAGGGAAGACATTCATCTGGATTTTCCCCCCTTCATTTTTGTCCCTTGCAAACTTTTAAGACTTTATCAGCTCATTAACTTTCCAGTTTTATTCAGAATGATGGGATGGCACTGATAGGCCACGTTATTTGACAGCAGACTCATGCCAAAGCAATGCTATCGGCCCCTATCTCCCTTTCTGTTCGCCAGACCATTTCATTCAGGGATAAGAGAGTATGCTAATTTCATTTTATTCTAGATATGGGAACTTTTAATATGTTCATTTTTTTCAACTCATCTTTTTTCCCTCTCTCTCTCTCTCTCTCTCTCTCTCTCTATCTCTCTCTTGCTCTTCAAAAAGTGGACATCTGCGCTGCAGTCCAGTAGCTTCTGGGCTTTGAGAGAGAAGGCAGAGCAAAACAGGCATGCAAATCACACAACAGTCCACCACGCTTGACCAGTGCAGACCGTTGCTCTGCAAGCTTCTGTGAACAGGCTATCGCTGCACATATCACTGTCACAAAGGCACACAGCCTCACTGGGATGCAATTTGTGGCAAAGGCAGTGCTTTCACACAACACAGCTATTACAAATTCTTTACTTGCTCTTGGTCAGTTATCTCACTCTGCAGAGGACACAAAGAATGGCACATGCGGAATGTCTAGTCCTCCTATGTTGAATTGTTGGCAAATAAAAACAAACAAACAAGCAAATAAAATTATTATTATCATTATTATAATAATAATAATAATAATAATTATTATTATTATTATTATTATTATTATTATTATTATTATTATTATTATTATTATTGTTATTATCATTCTTATGTTTTACATAAGAAGGCTAATCCTCATTCAGACTGACAGTCTATTGGAGTGAAGGAATGAGGACTGAAAAGCTGAGAGGATGAAGGGTAAGGGTAGAGAGGAAGAGGAAGAGGAGAACTAACTGCAGACAGACTAAGGTGGAGGCAGGGGTAGTGTTGGGCATAGAAATGGTAAACGCTAACACCACCCGGCGCTAACACCACCAGGCGCTAACACCACCCGGCCCAGAGAGAAACTCAGCACCGCTAACACCACCAGGCGCTAACACCACCCGCCGCTAACACCACCAGGCCCAGAGAGAAACTCAGCAAGCGTTCAGGCAAACGTGGCCCACCAGCAGCTCTGCAAATGTTGATTTGTGTGGATGGGGTTTCCATCTGGCAGATCTGCGGAGCGCTGACTCGAACTGATTTCCAGATTGGTGCCGTTTGTCACTTCAGAAGTTCCATTCCAGCTGACTGCCGGCCCTGGGCAGGACAAATAACTCGGACAGCATCAGAGGGAGAAAAAGTTTCTAAACTTCACAGACAGACTATTTTTTATTGTATTATTTATTTTCATTTTTTTTCTCCTGTTATTTATTTATTTTACGGAACTGATACAGATCAGCTGAAACTGGGTTAGTGGCCTGAAAAGTGTTTGTCCACAGATTTAATGTGGCACTATGGAGTCAAAATTACTTGTATTTTTAATCAACAGTTATAAAATAGAGGTAGGCCAGAGCAGCATAACCTAAAAAGGGGCCAAATTAAAAAAAGGGAAAAAAACTGCTGCCCTGATTACAATAGTAAAATGGCCTAGCATGTCTAATTGGAATCAAAATAAGAACATCATGTGTGTCATAGGATGAAAAGAACATTTACAAAATAACATTTAGCTGTCTGTGCCTGACAATAAAATGAGGCTAGTTTGCCTCAAGACATCTTTTGTAATTATATTACCAACAGTGCTGCATGAAACTCATATTCTGAAGTATTGAAAAAAAAGGTAATTTGTACATAGCATAGTGAATAACTAGATTTTTTTTTTAATTAAACAAATATTGACAGAGATTGGTCACTGAGGTCTTGTCAGGTCAAGTGTTGACAAGTATTAAGCCATGGTTTGGAATGACCACTGGTTCCCCATCACCAGCTCAGTGTATAATGAAATCTATGGCTCATCTCAGACCCTTCCCTGAAAGGAAGAGACCCAACACCATCCATCCCTCTTGGACCTCCCACTGAAGACATGTCTAGAATATATTGCTTCCAAGATCAAGTCAGCAGGGACTTTAAGTGTACAGTGCCTTCAGTAAACGTGCGTTCAGGCCCTACTTGAGATTAGGGCGGCACAGTCTCACTGAATCACTCCACTCACGTCCACTCGAGTGTTTTAGTGGACAACCAGGACGCCTTCAAAGTGAGACAAAGGAGCACCGGCGGGAGCCCAGGGGCTATGAATAACCAGCTCCACACAAAGGAGTATAATAATAATAATAATAATAATAATAATAATATAATAATAATATAATAATAATAATAATATAATAATAATAATAATAATAATAATAATAATAATAATAATAATAATATAATAATAATAATAATAATAATAATAATAATAATAATCATCATTTTAAAAAGTGATTTTGGTGTTCAGCATGCTCACAAAAGCCCTTAATTGGTCTTAATTAATACCTTATCTTCAACTCTACATAGAGAGAAATGTGTCTGCAAAACTAATCTTCTGTGAAAGTATAAAACTGAACTGACTGAATGAAATATAAAATATATTTGACTATATTTTCTGCCTGTCCATAGCCTTCAGATAACCAACAGATAAATTGCCACTCTTTCAATCATCCACCTCCTCCCCTACATACACACACACACACACACACACACACACACACACATACACACACACACACACACACACACACACACGCATGCACACTTACACAGACAAGTTGTGCCATTGTCAGGAAGTTAAGCTGAGAGGGGCTATTATACGATAGTCAGTGACATGTATGATGGAGAACATAAAGATGATGGGAATATCCTGCACTCTGGAATAAAGGTCCAGTCAGTGATCCTGCCATACAGCTGTTGATATTCTAGCTCAACAGCCAATGAAATTGCACCCCTCACTTTCATGCCCAGGAAGCAGTTGATTGGCTGGCATAGTGTGTAAGCCACACACAGATAATATACAGTACAGATAGAAGAGTGTGATGAGTGTACAAGGAAAATCATGAGAATATACAGTACAGTGTGGTCGTTTTATTTAGTTATGTAGCTTTATGAAAATATATTCTTATTATTCTTATTATTATGTATGAAAAGATATTCTGTAAATTGTCTGAGGTCCATGTGATGAAACAGCAGGGGTAATTATAGCTAAGGCATACACATGCTTAGGGGCCAGGAGTTTACGTATAAGGACATGTATGCCTAAGAGAGAATGGGTAGCCTCAGTGGCTGTTCAGAAGGATCAGAGGTCATTAGAAGGAAAATACCTAGGCACATACCGTATGTACTTCCTAATGTGGTAAAAGACGACACAGGAGATATTTTCTATTCTGAGTTCACACAAACAAGTGACGACATGAGAAGGTATAAGAACCATGTACAGAAAGTCAGAAGCAGCTTGCTTCGCGAACCAATGCTCTGGAATGCATTAAAGCCATCATCTGCAGTATTCATCTACGTTGTTTGGAATTCTTTTGAGTTTGTATTATTTAATTACAAAAAGTCACCACAACAGATAGAAGTGTGATGAGTGTACAAGGAAAATCATGAGATTGTTAAGTTGACAGAAATGGCCTGATAGAAGGTGGTGATACATGATGTGTCAAGTTGAAAATGTTAGCTTAAACAAGACCCATTTAAGATTTCAGAGTGGCCTTACTATCGACTGAAGCTGAATTTAATTTGGCTAGGTACAGAACACACACACACACACACACACACACAGAGAGAAAGAGAGAGAGAGAGAGAGAGAGAGATTGGGTGAGACTAATGAGTGAAGAAGCACAGCCTTCAAGCAAAGTCAGAGATCAAATCAGTAGGGAGAACTGTGCAACTGCACCTATGAGTATTCCAGTGATACTCACTTGTGGAATCAGTTGCTATCTCATAGTGAGCATATAAGCCAGGGGTGCTACTCATAGTGAGCATATAAGCCAGGGGTGCTACTCATAGTGAGCATATAAGCCAGGGGTGCTACTCATAGGTTCAGTAACTCATCACCCTTATCTGAGAATGTAATAACAAATATCAAGTTATGGTGATCACGTCACCAATGAGATTGGCTGACTGTCATGTTAAACAATGGCCTGCCATCAAAAAGACAATCCTGGGAGACACTACATTAAAGGTGCTCTAAGCAATTGCCTGCCATCAAAAAGACAATCCTGGGAGACACTACATTAAAGGTGCTCTAAGCAATGCTGGGTAACATCACTTCTGTTGACTTTCAAACAAAACAGAGAGCTAGCTCGCTACTTCCCCCCCCTACCTCCCGTGCTGCTCCCGTGCAATTGAAACTCTCCTAAACGCGCATCTCGTCTGTGATTTGCTGGAACAGTTTGTTATGTTTTTATGGGCTAGGTTTGCCCAGGTTGTTTTTGTTGCCGTTTTTGGAGCCTGGGCTGTCCACAGAGATCGCGTTTTTTTATAGTGTATTCAGGACACAGACAGCTAGCGGTTGGTTAGGTGATGTTTGCAGTAAGTGACATAAAATGTTTTAGCCTAAAAAATGTGTGGCATCGCTTAGGGCACTTTTAAACCCTATTACACTATGTAGTATGCTTTCAAAGTTCTCCATACAGTATTGGCTTGACTGCTTGGATTGACTTGAATGTAAAGTTCATCTGCATCAGCTTTAAACGACTCATCTCTTTTTTATCTCCTTGGAGAGTAGGGCTGGTGTCAGAGGCATACTAATAAGACTACTAATCACTTTGATTCAGTAATTAGCCTTCAGTGGGAGCTGGGAGCCAGACACCTGCCTGACTGGAGTATAAAGTGTTGCTTGAGAATCACTTTCGCCTTTTGAGCTGTCACCAAAACTAGGCCAGTGGCGTCACTCAGACGAGGTGATAGATCTGCCTGTCTAAGCAATCTTACATCATACAGAGAGAGGAGGAAAGGAGAGGGAGAGGAGAGACGGAGAGAGAGGAAGAGAGAGAGAGAGAGAGACTGTTCCTACCTCTCATATTTGGCACAGCCAAAGCCACCATTTAAAATTCTTTCTTGTAATCCTGTCCATTTGTCTCTTTTTACCTCTCAGAACTGTTCCGACAGCTCACTTTGTACAATGAAAAATAATCCCCAATATCTTTTCTTCCTCTACCTCTTCTTCTTCCTCCTCTTGCTGTAGACATCTTCCTTACTTATTTATGCACATATTCTAACTTGGCAATTAAGAGTATGTGTGACACGCATTTTTTTCGTCAAACAATGTTTTAGTTTTCAACGAGGCTATCGATTCACGTTAAATGGAGCGATTTCACTCACTTCAGCCAAGTTTCTCTCCTAACTGCGAGTGGATGTCTGACATGATTCCCTGTTGCTCACAGACCAAAGATGATCCATTGTTCCTCCCCCCATATTTATCATGATCAAGTTTTGCATGGGAATGAGAGACGTAACCACGACGACTGCGGTTTCTTTTCAGTGCCAGCCCAAAGAGTCTGATCCTTCGGACACACAGAGACGCTGCCATTCCCCAACCCACCAAAAAAAAAAAAATGAGACTAAGATGGAAGAAGACAAAGAGGCATTGGGAGCTAATAAATTGCTCCAGGCCCTTTGGTGGAGAATTAATTTCTCAGACTCGGTGACCGAATAGAAGGGACTTGAAAATATGCGGTTTCGTTGCACTGCAAGTAATTGGCACCATTACAGGCGGCCTTGTAAATGGAAAGAATCTCTGGGAACAGAGGGAACATTCACTTCCTGTATCAAGGCTTTGGCCTTTATCGAAAAATGTTAGGAGCCATGATGGATTCACCTCAATTAGCCTTTAATTAAACAGCTCATTAAAATCTTATTTGAGTGATGTAAAGGAACGCTTATATATATTTTTGAGGTTAAATAATGAAGAAGATGTAATTGAACTCTCCATTCATTAAAGGACCAGAGAATGGGCATAGCCAACAGCTGGCCATGTCCTTAAACAGAGAGAGAGCAAGAGAAATGACTTCATTATTAGTGGGTTTCATACCCCAGAATGTTGAAAGCAAAAAAAGTGTTCATTAGAATTGATCTTTCTCCTCTCTTTTACTCACACTCTCCCCCACACGTTTAATAGTGCCAGCAGATGGATGTGTCAAATTCAAACCAAAGCATGAGGCCGAGAAAGAAAGGAAGAAAGAAAGAAAGAAAGAATGAATGAAAGAAAGAAAATCAGGTTTTGCCAGGCCTGGTGAGCATGTGCTGTAATGATGTCTTAAGGACTGAAAATCCTAATGAATATGACTCATGTATGAAATCTATATGATATTTCTGATAGCATAGATACCACATAGGTATCACATAGAGAAGAGATCAGTGCAGGGAGTAGTGTTACTGTCCAGTCCTGTAAAGGTGATGATGATAGCATTGATGACTGACAGGCAGGCAGGTGGACACATTATAATTATGCTCACACAGTCAGGCCAATGAGCAGAACATGCATCTCTAGCAATTAGGCCATATAATGATATGTGGGCATGTCTGTGTGAGTCACTCTCTCTGTCTCTCTCTCTATCTCTCTCCTCTCTCTCTGCCAGGCAGTGTGTGTGTGTGTGTGTGTGTGTGTGTGTGTGTGTAAGAGAGGGAGAGAGAGAGATTGAGAGAGAGAGAGAGAGAGTGCACAAGAGAGTTTTTCTCTTTGTATGTCTGTAGGTGTATGTGTGTGTCAGTGCGTCTGAGAGTGTCTCTGTGTGCAAGTGGAGTAATGTAATGCACTCTCTATCTGTCTCACACACACACACACACACACACACAAACACACACACACACACTGCCTGGCGGCAATGTAATATCTAAGCACGTAATCTTAACATAATTTTGAGACGGCTGACAACTTCTGTTAGATTTTACATCAGATCTCAACATTGGGTCTGTACACAGCCTTTATTGAGACGGAGAGGGGGGGACTGGATGCTAACCACAGTCAGTCGCTTCCAGGGACATTCATTTAGTTTGTGTGTTCACCCATGACCAGATGGTCTGGACCACCGGAGACAGCTGGAGGGCGAGGCGTCGCACTGCCGGACCCCGTCCACCTTTCCATCTCACTGTGTGTCTCCATCAGTCTGGGCCTTGAGTCGGGCTACCTGGATCGATCCGAAGCCACAGCTGGCCGATCACCGACTGGTCAGTTTTCCTCATTATCACCGAAACAGCCCATGGAAGAAGGGGAGACAGATTTGGCTGCAGCGTTGGAACCCTGATGGCTGGACACAAAAAAGGCACATAAACATCCACAAGCATCACATTTTATTTCAAGTCATATTGAGCTTATGGGAGGCTACAAATAAATATATTTTGTAAAAAAAAATCAGATTAGAAGTCTTTCCAACGTTTTAATCATAATCCGATCAGTTGGTGCTAATGTAAACGTAGTGCAGACTGTAACTCAACTTCCTGTGGAGGGAGAAGACCTTTGCAGGGGTAGGGAAACCCCATGCTCTCATTTGCAGGGGTAGGGAAACCCCATGCTCTCATTTGCAGCAGAGGCCCCGAGGGGTTGTGGGTTTGCTGGGACTGCTTGGATTAATAGCATCTTTAGTAGTGTTCTATTATTTTCTAACTTCTTTCAGTTCTATCGTATCTATTTTTTAAATAGATTCAGAGTGGAATAATATGAACTCCTAAATGTAATAGTCCCAATGATGTAATAGCCTAATAAGGTGTTTCATTACGGGTAAATCCTCATTGAATTATCATTCAAGACTTTCTATTGCATTATTATGCAACATATTACATTATTGATTTTAGTACATTTTTAACCTGGTTAAAGGCTAAATTCATGTCATTAATGTTGTTTCATTACAGGGAAATTATACGCTTTCACAGGGATGGAAGAAGCTGTTCACTTCTTAAAATTGCCCTCTTATGCTATCCTGTCTGGCATGATCATGGATTCATGAGGAAACATTATCAGATATTTGTGTGCATTTATTTGCTTTTATATGAAGTGTCTCAGATGCCCTTCATTTTGAATTATATGCATTTTATTTCCATTTCTCATGGCACCTGTCTCTTACTAGAGGGCAAGGATATTTCAACAGACTTTGTATATTCTGCTGGTGGAAACACCTTTGACCATGAAGAGTGATAAATTCAGTTCTGCAAAGGTAATTCTGGCTTCCCTGCCCAAATCCCTGGTGAATGTCAATGACTGTTTTTGAATGCTTTTGAATTATTATTTATTTTTTTTGTACCCCTATGAATTTAACTGTCAAAATTGGCTTGCATGACAAGCATTTAGTACTTGGACAGGTGTGGTGGTAGTAAGGTGTAAATAATCTCTTTCTCTTGATCGGAATTCCGCTTAAATATTCTATATTAGATATAAAATTTAGATAATTTCTCAAGAACAGTTGTATCCCATGCAATATAAAATATTTTCTGAAACTGGTCACTGGTCGAGTTTAAAGACTCGGTTCACGTCAGGCAAGCCATTAATTCTCTATTTGACATGTTGAATTTATGCAGTTTGATTGACAGTCTCAGTAATGGCACTCACTCATAGAACAAGCATCATTAATAAGAATAATTTTGTATTGGACTTCACAAATGTGAATATGAAATTTTTCATTTGGATGAATTCATGTGTTCTGGAGTGTGGAAATTCAAAGCTGTCTATATATAAAATGGAAAAACGAGTCAAGTCCTTGGTCAAACATCCATATAGTACATTAAACATAAATGTTATTAAATAAGACTTTAATATTTAATGATTGAGTGAGAACAGAGAGACGCAGAGGAAAAGAGGTTGCAGATACACAGAGAGAGAGGATGACAGAGGGGAAGAGTGAGTGAGTGAGTGAGTGAGTGAGTGAGTGAGTGAAGGAGTGAGTGAGTGAGTGAGTGATTGAGTGAGTGATTGAGTTAGTGAGTGAGTGAGTGAAGGTGTGAGTGAGTGAAGGAGTGAGTGAGTGAAGGAGTCAGTGAGTGAGTGATTGAGTGAGTGATTGAGTGAGTGAGTGAAGGTGCGAGTGAGTGAGTGAGTGAGTGAGTGGGTGAGTGAGTGAGTGAGTGAGTGAGTGAGTGAGTGAAGGAGTGAGTGAGTGAGTGAGTGAGTGAATAGGCAAAAGACAGAAAGACTGCCTCTTCTCTTCTCTGACGAGTGTCCATGTCTCGCAGGCTGGCTGAGATTAGATTGGAGGGTAGATTCAGCATCCATCATGCGTCAGGCCCGAGACTCCAGCCAAGCATCACTCTCCATTCCCCCACCCCCAGTGCCCATAGCCCTGTTCCTCTACCCCACCCCACTCGCTCTCACAACACCACCTGTCTATTCCTCTACCCCACCCCACTCACTCTCACAACACCACCTGTCTGTTAAAGGTGCTCTAAGCGATGTTGGGTAACGTTACTTCTGTTGATGTTCAAACAAAACAGAGAGCTAGCTCACTACTCCCTCCCCCTCCCTCCCGTGCAATGAAAACTGTCCTAAATGTGCATCTCGTTGATGATTGGCTGGAACAGTGTGTTATGTTTTTATGGTCCAGGTTGGACCAAGTTGTTATTCAAGGCACAGGCAGCTAGTGGATGGTGAAGTGAATTTGGTTTATGTGACAAAAATGTTTAGCTTAGAAAGTGTGTAACATTGCTTAGAGCACCTTTAAAGGTAGAATCTATCATTCTAATCCAATACACTTATTATCAAACT
>NC_055970.1:1501621-1511621 GCF_018492685.1 Alosa sapidissima
CTATAGACTAATAATATTAACCAACCACAGGAAACAGCGTTTGCAATGTAGCCTGAAATAAAGTTTATTTCTCATAATTAGCTCACCAATAAAATACAATCTTGGGTAGAAAATCATCAGAACTAATTGTGGGTGATGCTACACGATTTCACATCCCAGACATAATAAAGTCCTCAGAGAAATAACTGGGCATTAATATGTAGGGTCAAAGATCTCATACCTCTTGTGTGATGAGTTGCTTCATTGTATAAAATACATGTTGCTGTTGAGTACTCTTTTTTTCTCTTTCTCTGTAAATATTTGTTTTATCATTTTGCATGTTTAATCTCTTCTTTTTAACATGATTAGGTGTATGCTTTTATATATCATGTATCATTTTATTATTTCATGTAACCGTACCCCCCCCCCCCCCTCCCGTTTATTTAACTCAATAAACAGTTAATCACAAACTGGGCAAGTTTAGTCTGACAGGCTCCATATGGAATGATAGAGGGGGAGTCCTCCCCTCTCCTATGCCCTTTTCGAAATGCTACTGGCACAGAGACATGTACAGTATTAGGTCAATTAACTTAAAGGTGAAGGTAGGCTATAGCATTCAGACTGGACTCCTACACACTTAATGCATGCTAAATAAATGGCTATTATTTCATGATAGATAGTCTGTCTGTAAGATTTCATATTTCTTACTTTTTATGATGATTACTGTAGGTCATTCTGACATACTTACTACATCCTGACATTTTTGTTCCCTCTTTATTGTGATTTAATAAACTTTATAGACTTCAACCATATTTATTCCTTCTGGAGTTAACAATGAACTTAGATTAATGTAGGAATTGAATAGTGATTGTGTGGCCTGAGGGAACACCCATGTGATACCCTTGGTACCCTCAAATGGTAGCCTGTAGCGATGTGGTCAGAATATACACTGGTACAGTATGTACACTGTGTCGTGGTCCGCCTGATCACACAATGTATAGTTTAACCACCTCTTTTTTTACCACTACACCCCTAACTTTATGGATTATTGTAGATCATTTGCTAATTATTTTTAACATTAGAGATATGAGGCTATACAACGTTTTACACACATCTTACTAGGTGTAAACACACACACACACACACACAATGGGACCACAATTTCAAAGAGGGAAAAAATAGGAGAGGAATAGAACATCACAGTGACTAGCGATGGCAGTTGTCAGACCCTCTAATCCTCAAGGATTAATTATTCTCCCTGTTAATGAGTAACATGTAAAAAATATATCCCCCTGTTGAGCTATTTGACAGCAAATGTCAGCGCAATAATTGCCTCTCGCCAGTTTGATTATTCCAACCTTGCAGGCTAAACACAAGCAGGTTGCCTGCAAACCGTGAGGATGAGATGGCAGTACACAAACACACACACACACACACACATACGAAAGGCTGAATGCCAAGTTTCAGGTGCTGAACGCTGTTTGTGTCAAAGGCTTGCAGGGGATTAACATCAATTAGTTTGAAATATGGAATGGAACCATGAACAAACAAAAAAGAGAAAACAGCAGAGCTGAACTGCACGTGAGCAGCTGATATCCTGTCTGCTCAGTAGTAAGGCTGAGGGGGGAGTCGTTGCAGAGGCGCAGAAAACACACACACACACACACACACACACACACACACACACACAGACACACACACACACACACACACACACACACACACACACACACACACACACACAACAACAGGGTGTGATGACGTGGCGGTAGTTGAGAACACATGGAGTCCATTACCCCCCCCCCCATCTCACTGACTCAAGGGCTGGGGCTCATTCCAGCACGAAACCTCAATCTCCCGTCTTACAGGGAACGAAATAAAGCACCAGGAGGGAGGGAAAGAAGCACATAAACACATCTCTCTCTGCCAGAAGGGGTTTGTGGTTATGCTGCCGTAAAGAAAAAAGAGTGGAAAAAAGTAAAAAAAGAAGAAGTAAAATTACAGCAAGGAGTTCCAAGTGAAACCGCAAACTGTAGAGGAAGCCACGTGTGCCCCTTCACAGCAGCCTCTGCATTTAAGTGTATTATAATGGGCGTATGCACGGGAGGAAGGCCACAGCATGCGGAAACCCTGCAACTGCAAATCCTGAACTGTGCCTTTGCTCCTCTACCGTTGACTGGAACAGGAAGCCCTGGCCCCAGTGATGTCTGTCGTTGCTCTAAATAGAATAAAGTATCCTGGCAAAAGCTGCTTTGAAACACTTCTGTACTTCAGTGCAGTTATGTAAAATGTTTCTCACTTCAAAGTTCTTCAACAATAGAGATTCTGCAGGGCTCTTCTGTCTGTACATCTAGTGCTCTTACAAAGGGAAAAAATATGATAGTAAAAACTACGGGGAAAAAACAATCAAAGCTGAGAGCATTGTTGTGTGTGGACAAAGACAACCTGAAACTCTCTCTCCTTAAGTCTGTCTCTGTCTGTCTGTCTCTATCTCTCCCTCTCTCTCACACACATTGCTGTACAGTAACTGACAAGTCAGTTTATTCCGCATAAGTCATAGCAACAAGGAGACTTTGCAGACGTAGTACCCTCTCCTCACCACAAACACACACACACACACACTCCAGATATTCTCTAAACATATCCTATTATCAAACAATGGAGGAATGGACAGGAGGGGGCCGACTATGAAAAACAGAGAGGAACACACCACAAGGCAGATTAAGTGAGTGAGGGAAGGAGAGAGAGAGAGAGAGAGAGAGAGAGGGAGGGAGTATGAGTCATCATGTCTGTGTTGAGACCTGAGTCTTTCAAGTGGCATCAAAAAGAGCTGAATCCCTCCCATCATCACCAAGGAGCCACCCACTCCATCAGCACAGCTCCGTTGGCTCTCAGGTGTGCACACTGGGTTGTTCTCCCTCCTGTTTTATTTCATCTTTCTCTAAACTCCCTCTATCCCTCTGTCTTCCCTCCTGTACAAGCCAAACAACAGTCGTGTCAATCCAATTACAGCTAGCCTGCCATGTCATCTTCACCTCTCCCAGTACGGTGGCCCAGCAGGTTCAAAAAGAGCCGAGCAAAACTGATGCAGTGCTGCTGCTCCACAGAGCATTCCTGGCAGCTGAGGAGCAATGGGAGGGAGTTGCAAAAGATGGGGAGAGAGAGAGAGAGAGAGAGAGAGAGAGAGCGGCCAGCTAAGTATTCTTTTTTTCCGTTGGTGCACATCGGTGCACCAGAGAGAAGTAAAATGGAGGTGTTGAGGAGGACTTGGCACATTAAGAACACTTTGTGTGCACTGGGGGGATCCTGCAGGAGCAGCACAGGGAGTTGGGGAGGACGTGGGTGGGTGGGAGGAGGTGCAAAGGGAGAAAGAGGAGGAGGATGAAGAAGAAGGGGCAGGAGGTTCCGCACCTGGGCTTGTGGAAATAGAACGGCTTCACAGCACATGGGCTCATGGCCCGATTCAGAGCTGTGCTCCCCCAGCCGAGCCTGTGATCCTTGCGTATGCTGGCAGCTCCGTAGTGAGTCATGTCACACTTAGTCATGTTTGTTTATGGATTAGAGGACATCTCCGCAAACGAACAAGACATGCAGACCAGTTTTGGGGGGATGATGAATGTGTGTGTGTGTGTGTGTGTGTGTGTGAGAGAGAGAGAGAGAGAGAGAGAGAGATGCCTACTGTGTGCCTTTGCTCTACACTCATGCATAAAGTTCTGCTATTTATGGAGCAGAAAAAAACTTTTCACAAGACGTTGTCACTGTTGGTGAACTGAGTCAACACTGCCGTGCCTTTTTGCAGTGCATGACATTTTCAGCAAAAATGGGGTTTTGCATGAGATTGTCAAGAAGGTGACCAATCATAGTGCCAAATGCCTCACAGCGTAATTGACCTCAGACCTTTTCTCTCTGGGAGCTCTTTGTGGAAACACACAATTACTTTAATTTGCCCCACTCTCCATCTTGAAGTAGGCAACATGATTATGTGTTAAAAAAGACTACATGACTGCAGGTCGTACAGCTGTCAAGCATTTCTCACACTTTGACTTTCCCTCACTCACTCACACATGCACACACACACACACACACACATATGCATGCATGCATGCGTATGCACACACATACACACATAAGACACCACACTCATACACATTCATCACTCCTCTCATACATTCATGCACTGTCACGGCCAGATATCCCCCGACTGAATAGCTGTAAAAATGAAGTGGGCACACTGATAAGCAGAGAAGGGAGAAAGACATTGACCCCCCTCCATCACCATCTCAGCCCCCACCCTTAAAAACAAACGTCAGCTGTTGCTACATCCCAGAGGCATCTAGATAATGCTCTTTAATACGCATTCATATTAACCACTGGCCTTTTGCAAATATAGAAAACCCATCACCAAAACAATTATCCTCTGGGATATGATAAAGTAGGCAATTTCATGCCCTGCTGCTTGACTTGTCGGCTGCTAGTCAAGCTGATTTGTAAATCGCAGCCGTACATCATCTTTATTTTTCACTCGTGCATGCCAGAAGACGCAAGACAGTGGGTCTGGAGGAGTGGTGGTGGGGGCAGGGGTTGGGGGGGGGAGGGCAAAGTTGAAAAGAGTGCCTGGTGAATGCATCGGGGAGTGTAGATTTAATATAAAAAAGAATGAATAGGTTGCTGTTTTTTTTCTGTTCACATGACTAAGAAGGAATCCTTGTTAAATCTGATTTTGTGTCCACCAGCTTGCAGAAAAGGCACTGTTTTCCACCATGTGCATTTTCACAGCTCAGTATGCACTGATTTGGTTGTATGGCCACATGAAGTGATATGTTAATGTAAACATATGGCTTTTGATGAATGTTCCCAGCCATTTACATATGTTGAAATCTCCCTCATGAAAGCGTTTAAGCTCAACACTTTTCAAAGTCATACATGCTTTTCCATTCCCAGCTCACCACCCACCTCAACTCTGTGTCATCCCACACATCTTAGTCTGTATTATAAATCCTAACGTATATATCCCTTTAGTCGAAGGGATGAATCATAAGCCACAAGCAGTAGCCTGCAGATATCGCAGTGTTCCACAACACCCTTTTCAGATACTGCCTTTGCCTTGGAAAATTGCCATGGCCATTTAATAAAGGCTTTGGGGAAGTGTTCTTATAATGCCGTTAGCATCACAACACGCTTGTCTCCTAGCACCGGCCTGAGAGTAATAGGCTAAATGACTGATGGCTCTGTCACCAAGGACTAAATTACATAAAAAGCTAAGGCCTCCTCTTATTACCAACAATAAACTGCTCAGCACTAAACAACCCACTAGTAATTCAACCCTCTTTGATATATACACCCAGGACCAGGGCTTTCTGTGTCCTAAATATTTCTTTTCAATGTTATGTTTCTCCCTCTGTCATGGCATGACGCTGGCGTCAGAGGAGCTCTCTGTAATTGTAGCTGTCATATCAAAGGCGAAGGGAGGCATCTGTCGGCCGGTCTCTGTGGGCGTCTGTCGGCCAGTCTCTGTGGCTCCGCTGGTAGCTGCTTCAGCCGCGGAGGCCCTTGGTGCTGATGTATGACCACTCAGCTCCTATTCGGCCGCAGCTTGATCATCTGGACCGGCCCACGGCCCCAGCGGCACAGACACGCAGCGCATTAGGGCTCTGTCCAGCAGCACAGACACGCAGCACATTAGGGCTCTGTCCAGCGCCACAGACATGCAGCGTATTAGGGCTCTGTCCAGCAGCACAGACACGCAGCGCATTAGGGCAAAGAGTATAGAAGTAACAAGAGGCGAAACTCTGTTGCAGTTTTGACAACAATCGCTAGTTGGCGCTGCTGTCGCGCTTTTGCCATTTTGGACTGATCATGCCACTATGGCCGTTGACTTCAATCAGAACATGCCAACGTAAACCAGCAAGATTGGTCACTATATTGTGCTCAATTTCGAACCACTAGTTCACTTTTAAACACTACAGGTCATATGTATAAGAAAAACCGCTCAAATTAAACGGCAATACTATTATGTAGGGCTACATACAATACATGGGCTACAGATCATGTCCATTCACTGGGCAGATCTACAACAAGTTTGACAGAAAGACTTTACAATGGATTTTTAATCTACAACATGACAGAAAGTTTACTTTCCATCACTGTTCCCTCCGGACTGTAAGTCTACTTGAAAATACAGTAGGCCTATGTTTAAACTGCAAATAAAATAGACGGCCATCACTTAGCTCAAGCTACGTTAGCCAGCCTGTCAACTGGAATGACTAGAGAAGCTAACTAACTAGCATACATGGCTATCAGCAAGCGGCAAAACGATAATTCAATCATTTCACGACGAGGGACATACGTTGGATGAAAAGGTAAATAGGCTAATCTTACATAGCCTACCAACTTCATTTCTCTTAGAAATCGATCCATTTTCTTAACACTTTACAATCAGTGCCCCTGATCAGCTTTGTAAATCAAAGCACCAATTACCACCCCTTTCGTTCGAAAATTCTAAAACAACGATGTTTTTTAATACCTCAAAATAACATTTGATAAATGAACCTTACATTTTTCAGTAGCCATAGGTGTGTAGCCTGGCGGGCCATCCTATATCATTGAAATGTATAGTCTGGCATTGAACCATTCACCTCGCTTAATCCAAGGGGCGGGCAGAGAATTGTCTTTCAAACTGCCTAGGCATGCAATAGGCCAGCGCTACGACCATATACCTATCCGGTCGGCAAAACGGCAAATACAACCTTCTTCGAAAGGAATGACTTATTGTGTTGCTCAACTTTCAAAGAAAAGTCCAACTTCTCCAAAGTTGACGCCAACGGCGATTCAAACAACCGCTCTTCGTTCGCCATAGCCACCTTCCTTGTTGTTCACCGTCGCAGGACTGTCTTTATCCTGTTAAGCCCGCCTTAAGACTCTCTAACAAAATAGAGCGCTGTGATTGGATGAGGTCCACGGCGTCAGCCAATAGAAATCCCTATGGTTTGATACTAGACGTACAGGCTGAGCAAATTAATTTGCCGCCGCTAGGGTGCGTCTAGATTTCTAGGCTAATAGGTATGTAGATTTGAACCAAATCTGGTTTGGTTCTTACCGGGGCTTTTACTGCCTCCGATTTTGTTTACCACGCTTGTTTAGTGCTGGGCTGGTGGGTGCTTATTTCCATCTGTGAAATCTGTTGGAAGCTAAATTATTATGAATAAATGTATAGCCTTATTCATCATATTTTGCATTTCTCAACACGATTTATGACAGTTGGGGAATTCAAGGTATGAGAAAAGGTTAGATATATATTTTTTATATACTGTAAGAAACTTTTTAATAACAGTTGTGTTGCGTTCAGTCCAAGATGGCGGAGCTGCAGCTCGGTTATGGGTGCGTTTGTTGCAATGGGACGTTATATTGAGTTTCGCCTCTTGTTACTTCTATACTCTTTGATTAGGGCTCTGTCCAGCAGCACAGACACGCAGCGCATTAGGGCTCTGTCCAGCTGCTCTAGCTGCAGACAAGAGAAACCAAACCAAAACAAACAAAAAGATAGCTCACAGGTCACATTTAGAATAGAATGCACTGTAATATGCTATTATTTATAAACATTTGCATATGCTCTGTTTTTATATAAACATTGACTTCATACAAGCTGAAAACATCACTTGATGCTTCTACTTTGAGACACTTGAATGATGATACACTGTATGATGATATATGTGACAAATGCACAGTACTCATTATAATGAAGAACAGGAATAAGTAAATCTAAAGAGTTTAAAGAATTTGGGGTTAGCAAACTTTATCTCAGACAGCAAATATTTTCTTTTTGAATGGGTAGGATGTCAAGCTTGTACAATCCCAACTTTTTTTTCACAAGGTATGATTAGAACCTCAGAGACTCTTCATATGACAGTCAAAGCCTCCTGACAGAACCAGACCTGACAGAACCAGACCTAATTCTATGTTGAATACTCCCACTTTCTCCCCCTTTTCCTCTCCCTCTCTCTCTCTCTCTCTCTCTCCCTCTCTCTCTCTCTCTCTCTCTCTCTCTCTCTCCCTCTCTCTCTCTCCATCCCTGTTTCCCAATTTACACAATCTAATTGACTAATAGCTCGTGTTAGTGATGCATGAGTTGGGACAAGTGAGGGGAGACAGGCAGAGGCTTAATAAACAGTGAAGTAGGATGCAATAAATTCTGACCGCAAACTTTCTCCGTCTGATCCCCATTACAGGTGTTGGGCTCTAACCAGGCCCATCTGGACGGTGTGCATGGTGTGGGATCTGCTCCAAATCTGCTCGCCTGCCTGTAAAATAAATAAATAAATAAATACGAGAGAGAGAGAGAGAGAAAGTAAGTGGGAGGTGGACTGTTTGTAGGTATTTCACTAGAAAGTGGTCTGGACAGAGATCAAGCTCTGTTGAGGGAGTGACTTGCGTCCAAGTTTTAACATGTGTTTCCTTTATTGAGGAAAGCTGGCCAGGGAGGGTCTAACTTTTCAACAACACACAAATGTCCTGATACTTTAAAGTTCAGCTTATTTTGGGTGTGTATGGAATTTCAATGATCGATGTATTTCAAAACAGAGAACCAACTTGCAAAATCAGCTTCATCCAAAATAACAGTTTAAACAAAGTTTAAACAAATTTCACTGGATTTGAAAAGGCATTTACCATTGTAAGGGTCTTGTCTATTCTTGGTTCTGTTTCCCGGGCTATTTCCCAAAGTTGAACAAGCTTTCTTGTGTGTCGGGTTCTACAAAGATGAGGTTAGAGGCCTTCCTAGCATTCTTGGACTCTCCTTTGGAACAGACAAGCTAGTGTGAACGTGCACGTCACCGCGGTCTGAGTGCTTCCACTTTTAACTGAACGCTTCTGTTCAGTAGGGGTGCGGCTCCAATGCATGTCAATGCAGAGGATTATGGGTATTTTCTTTCACCTGAGGATCCACAGATTCTCAGAATGAAGGACGTGAATTTCAGAGCATTGAAACAGTGCTCGGCGGAATTCGATGAAGTGGCGACCTTGAAACAAGAGCCTGTCTCTGACTGAACTTCACTTTGCCCTCATAGACATGAACTAGGACGACCCATCTTGCTACACATTAATTATCTTTGCTGTAGTTGTCTGCTCCTCATGTCACTTCCTGTTACCCTTGTTTACTTCCTATGTGTTGATACGTGCTCCTTTGTTTGTCCTAGTCATGTGTCTTGTGTTCCTCATACCTGTGTCTCCGCCCCTCACCTGTCCCTGATCATTAGTCTTATTTGATCCCTTGTGAAGCTCACCTGTCTCTTGTCACCCTGTTGGCCCCTTTGTATTTAAACCTTCTGTCTTGGCCGGTGTTTGTAGTGTTTCTCACGCAGTATGGGTTCCTTGGCTCCAGGTTTTCCATGTCTTGTCCTGTGTTTGGGTCCAAACCCGTAAGCGTTTTTTTTTTTTTTTCATCAGACATTAGGAGTCGTTGACAGCCTTGCCCTATATTAGAGATGTGTAAAAAGATCTTCACATCTCTTGTCAACATCACTACGAAATCTCGACAGCACATGTCTCTTCCCCTGCCACTCACAATATGGCTAGGTAAAGACAAAGGGTTCTATAGGGCCCTAATATGAACCATGGAGCCCATACTGTAAGCGTTAGAAACACATGCAGCTAAGGCCAACGGTTTTCCATGGAATGGAAAGTTGGCAGATGATCTGTCACAGCCCCACTGTTGAATTGCCAAAAGAAAGGCAGTGCAACTAACAGTCCCCACATCAGCAAGGGCTTGTTTATTGTTTACTTTGTCAAAATCGCTCATTGTAAGTCATGATATTGTCCCACTTCTGTCAGAACTCCAGCAGTAGATCAAAGAAGAAAGGGGAAGGGGAGTATTCAAATGGAGGATTTACAAATACTGTTCTTTTGCACCAAAACGTAGCAAACGTGACTAAAAGGACAGTAATATCTGCTTATTATAGTATACTGTAATACTACCACATCACTGACAGTTTAATAACCTGTTTATTCTTGTAGTATGCTCTGTAGT
>NC_055970.1:1521621-1524121 GCF_018492685.1 Alosa sapidissima
CATTTGCAGCCGACGCAAGCTATACAAATGCAAATGGAATCTTCCTGTTCTCCTCCAGATCCTAATTGTCCACAGCTGCGCTCTCCTCCTTTCTTGGACACAACAAGTATTTGCTTATATTAGAAAGCCTCGCACGGACTAGCGGGATCTTTCACTCCCTCAAAGGTCTATCACTTAACCATTTCTGGAGCACGCAGGGAAAACAGATCAATGACCCTGGCTGGGCAGTTGGGGAGCTAATCTTACGGATTAGGCCCGAAGGTCAGACTGCCATCATCTATATAAATAAACAGACGATAAGTAACAGTCTGAGAATTCGGGGGAAAGGAAGCAGGACTTTGTCCGCTCGGCTAGCGAGGCTAAACTTGATTCATGGCGGGTAATACACTCAGATGCATATTTTGGTGAAGGGATGTTTTTCTTTTCTAAATCGATGGAGTCCACAGTCCATCTATTTTAAAGGGTGCCAATCCAAATGAATCCAAATGTGATTTTTTCTTCTCCATTTACAAGGCCCAGACAGACAGTCAGACACAGATTAACTCCCTCATCCACTCCCACACACACACATACACACACACACACAGTGTGATAGTCATCTCTCCCTCATATTAATACTCCCACTCAATCGCTCTCTTCCCATATATCTATCTCCTTCTTGCCCCTCCTCCTCCCTCACTCTTATCTCTCACACACACACACACACACACACACACATTAAACATGCAGGCCCACACACATACACGTACACATTTACTGAGAAACACACAGGCAGATACAGACAAATTTGCCAATTTACACAGACACAGTGGCCCACACACGCACTCTCTCTCACACAAATATACTCACACACACACACACACACACACACACACACATGGACCAAGACACTAGAATAGCAAACTCTCTGCATATCTAATAGTCCAGAAATGGTTTCAGCCTGGGAGTGCTGGACTCTGTGAAGGACTAAGCGCTTTCAGACATACGTGTAAGACCGGAGGTTCTGCGGATGTTAAACGGTGGGGCCGTATATCTGAACGACATAACCGGTCTAATGGAAGTCCGAATTTAGCCGGTTGTTCTACTACTCCCCCCCTAGTATTTCCTCCAGACATTATGTAAATGTGCTGTGTCTGAACGAAGCATAGAACATGCGGTTAAAATTCACACCTAGTGAGAGGGCGTGTTGGTGACGTTTCTTTCGTGCGTCCATGTGATTAAATCTGACTTAAATGCCAGTGTTATGATGGAGTGGCATAGTGCTGTCCAGAAAATCTCCGACCTGGAAAGATGCTGACATCACGGAGCTACTGTCCATGAGGGCAGACAGCATTGTGATAGAACACATGAAGGGAACGGCAAGAGACAAGTTGATGTAACCTACAACTGCATCGCAAGGCCAAACTAATTCAAAAGACCGAATCATCATAAGCAGAAGGCGCTGAAAAGGCAGTAGCCTACAGCGACGTCGTTGACGACAATAACAGGAGTATTTAATAAATTGTTTGCCAAAACGGTCGGTTTTCTGTTCATTGATAGCCTTCTCATGACCTCACTGCTGAGCTGATATTTGTTGAGCATAAATATGCCTAGAGAAAATGAAAACGAAGAAAACAAAACTTTGTTCCAAGCTAAATGCAACAGACACATGGGGAGAGGATGCTTTTGGAAAAATAAACCATGCAAAAACGAACCATTTCATTGTTATGTTAGTATTTTGTTTGTTGCTTAAAAACTTTGTATATGATGGCCTTGAAGTCTTGAGTTAGCCTCCTGAATTGGCTGGTACCATAAAGTTTGTGCATGCTCTCTCCAATGCAAACCAGATTTGGGGTTCCATAGCCAAGTAATTCTGCTATACTGTATAACGTTGAAAACAGATAATGTGTTTATTCGAAGCACACATACAAATACTGTAGGTCAATTTCAAGTGCGCACTTATGTGACTACTTCAAGTGTTAGCCTACGAACAATATATTTTTCTTCTTTAGCCTACATAATGCATACACTTTGTAAACAAACAGCAGCTGTGACAGTGGCCGCATATATTCTGCGTCATATCTCGCCTCTTGTGAACTCTACAAGCCCCCACCCCTCACTTGACAACCACACAGAGATTCTGTAATGTGCGTGTATGTCGTTCACACATAGGTCCATATAAGGTCAGTATAAGGTCCGCAGGTTAGCATCATATCTGAATCATCCGAAGGGTAGGACCTCCGTTTGACAAACCTCCGCATATACTCCGGAGGTTATATCTGAAAGCGCTTATTGACTGTCCACCATTCTCAGTCAGGGGAGGGCAGAGGAGGCAGAGTAGGGTATCAGGGGCAGGGATCGGGGGGCAGGGGCTAGGACGGGTGGGTGGGGGGGCAAGGGGACAACGGCTAGGACGGGGGGTACAAGGGTGAGGCTGTTAAGAACTCAGCATGAGGCGGAAGGGAGGAAGAGTCACCCTGGACCCATATGCCTGCTTCTCATTTACATTCCCCTGCACAGG